>NW_004797841.1:430260-468764 GCF_000002075.1 Aplysia californica
CCCCCCAAGCAGACCCTAGACATGACCTGCAAAGAAGGTGGTGATGGGGATTATTTAGGACATGTTTTGAAAATGTCAGAATCAAGTTTGTCATATCAGACGAGGTATTGGAAACCAACTGGAAAAAAAAAAGAAGAGATAGATCGACTGAAAGTTACAGAAGCACCTTTTATATCAATTTGAAAGTGACGGAAGCATCTTTTATATCAATTTGAAAACACATTTCTGTGTTGAGTTTAGAAGGGGTAAAACCGTTGATCAAAGGCACAAAGAATGTAAAATATTATTTGCTGTTCCCAAGGACAGTCAAGTTTTAGAAGTCACCAAACTTTGACGACTATTTTCTCACTAACTTTACCTCTGACATCGGGCCATCTACCCCTCCCTCTAGTCTTTCAGGCGCTGATGTCTCGACTTCTATTCAAGACGTGTATCTTTTACAAATCAAAAATAAAATAAGCCAACAAGCTTTAAGATGATATCAAAAACTCAATTTTACGCCCCCAAATTGACGAGCGCCTGATTTCATCACGTCGCGACACAGAAAGAAGTCTGACTACTATGACGTCACATATCCTAGAGCTCGCCTTGGTTTTGTTCAGACTACGCTCAACCTTTGAATTACAAAGTTCCATCTGACATTACACGGATTTTGCTATTTTGAGTAATGTTCACTTACTAAGACTATGCGGTCATACACTAATATTACTAATATTAGTACATGTAATATGCTGGCGGTCGTCATCAAGATACTATTATGTGAGGCGTGCTGACAAAATCAGCTACTTCTCGCAATCAAAAATGGAGATATTAACTAAAAATTGACACAAGGAACATATTTGTAAATTCTAAACCAATCCCATTCTCTTCAAGTTTTACATGTCTTTTATCATTCCATACATGTACTACATGTAATACATTGTAAAAAGTCAACCTATAAATTTGACGCATCTATTTCCATCGGCCTAAAATCCGAGAAGTAACTCATAATGTTGTCAGCACACCTCACATAATATGCTGGCGGTCGTCATCAAGATAATATGCAGCAAGGAATTGCGTTCGAAAAAAAAGCTTGACCTACGACATATTGTGAAACTCAAAAAATTTTCTGTCAAATTTCTCCCGACTTGGAACAGAGCAGATAGAACTTCGTAATTCTGGGAAAGCGAATGCAGTGACACTTCTCTTTGTTTTCAATCAAAGCAAAAATAATGGTTCCTATGTATGGATGATGGGGAGCAGAGGCTTGTAATTGTAACAACAGCTGATTTCTTGTAGTTGTTGACACTGTTTAGGCTAAAACAGCACCTGGACATGGATGGCTGGTGCCTCTATAAATAAATCATTGATTGTCTGGTCTGGTTGACACTGTTTTCTTGTTTGTTTGTTTCTGCGTTTGTTTGTTTGCTTTGTTCCTAGTTTATGATATTATAGCCTATAGCATAAATAGCCTGTGTAGGTCTTCCAGCGGCAAGTGTGATCATTAGTGACATTAGCCACAGTGTGTGTGTGTGTTTGTGTGTGTATGCATGTGTGTGTGTGTGTTTGTGTGTGTGTGCATGCGTATATGTGTGTGTGAGTGTGTATGTATTTGTGTGTGTGTGTGCATGCGTATATGTGAGTGTGTGTGTGTGTGTGTGTGTGTGCGTGTGTGCTGCTGCTGCTGATAGGACATATTTATTGTTATGTTTGCCATGTCCTTACTGTCTTCTTGAAAACGTCTTCTTCGTGAGATTACGAGTATATAATAATATGTGAGGTGTGCTGACAAAATGAGTTACTTCTCGGATTTTAGGCCGATGGAAATAGATGCGTCAAAGTTATAGGTTGACTTTTTACAAATTATTACATGCAGTACATGTATGGAATGATAAAAGACATGTAAAACTTGAAGAGAATGGGATTGGTTTAGAATTTACAAATATGTCCCTTGTGTCAATTTTTAGTTAAAATCTCCTTTTTTGTTTGCGAGAAGTAACTGATTTTGTCAGCACGCCTCACATATTATTACATGTACGTTCAAAAAAATGTATTTGAAAGAATCGTGTGCGTGAAACGTTGACCCCAATCTATTAATTATAATTTTGTGAAGCGGCTAGAGCCTCCGGGGAGTGGGCACTAGAGCTATGGATGTGTTCTTTGTTGTAATCATTATTGCACACACACACACACACACACACACACACATTAACACACACACACACACACACACACACACACACATACACACATTCACACCTACACACACACTCACACACACTCACACACACATATACACATTCACACCTACACACATACACACACACAAACAAACACATACATACACACATTCACACCTACACACACACACACACACACACACACACACTCACACACACTCACGTACATGCCACATACATACATGTATCCCTACATGCATATATTAATTATGTACACCAATGCTAAATAATATTATGCATATTATTATGTTCAACAAAATAAAGATTTCTAAAAAATATTGAAACGAATTAATTCTTGTCACAATATTTCATCATCGTACTCAAAGGAGTACTGTATTGCTCCTGTTGGGGGGAAATATATTTTGTAAGTGTTTTGCGGCGCTCGCAACTGCATAAGGTCGTATGAGCGCGCGGGACACATTTAACTTTTTCAGTTGGTACGAAATTTTGATTATTGTGTTTGCCATGTCCTTACTTACATACTGGCCACATCTTTCACCACAATACCACACAAAGGGGGCTCTCGTGGCCGAGAGGTAAGGGTGTTCGCCACTCGTTCAAAGGTCCTAGGTTCGAATCCGGGTAGCGAAGGGAAAAATTTTCTTCTCGAAAATTGCCTTCTTTCAACTTTTTTCCTGCTCTCTGGCAATGTTCTGTTGTCTGCTTTCGTCTCCACTTTCTGCTCCCCCCCCCCCCCACCCCTCACCTCCTTTGACCCCTCCTCTGGGCTCCTGACTCTCTCTGCAGCCTTTCTACTGTTATTGCTTGGCTCCTTACTGCTTTCTTTCAGCCACACCCCTGATCTTTTGGAGGGAAAGATCTACACCAAGCCTTCTCGGAAAAGGGGGGGGGGGGGAAATCTCGGAGGTCCAGTGTGCAAGTAGCGCACGTTTAAGATCCCTTGGTGGTCTAAAATCGATAGGAGTAGGCTTGGCCGCCACCTGGGCAAAATTCAAAATTTCTTACCAACTGATAAATGTTTAATGTGTCCAGCGCGCTCAAACAATCTTATGCAGTTGCGAGCGCCGTAAAACACTTACGAAAACAACAATAACTAACAACAAAAACACACAAAACAATAAAGAACAAACATAAAATTACTGATACATGATATATTGACCCCATATTAAAGAATTTGTCTCATTTTGTTCATTACAATATATGTCAAGGTTCTTTGATTTGAACCGTAATATATTATTGATTTTGAACCCCCCCCCCCTCCGCCAATAAAATAACAATGCATGTATTTATAACAGGCATAATAGCCTTTAATAGACTAATAATAATAATAATGGTAATAGTAATCTCAAGAAAGAAAAATAATAAAAAGATACAAGTACTTATAAATAAACTGTTAGAATCTGGTAACCGCAGTGCCAATTATAAGTGCAAGAATTGTCCTGAAATCATGGCCGTCATTGTGCTCAGTGTAGGAGAGAGAGAGAGAGAGAGAGAGAGAGAGGGGGGGGGGAGGGAGGGAGGGAGAGAGAGAGAAAACGCCGGAAGACAACGGATCTCTCCTTTTACTAAATCCGATACAAGGGCCTTCACGTGATATCATCTGTTCAGAAGACCACCTCAACAAGCAGCCTATAAGTAAGAATTCTTCTTCTTCTTCTTTTTTTTCTCCTCCTCCCCCTCCTCCTCCTCCTCCTCCTCAATTCCTCCTCTTCCTTCAGGCTTATACTTAGAATCTTGAGGTAAAGGAAATAAACAGAAATTTTAGAAAAAAACCGAAAAGAAAGTTCCCTACGCCCCCCCCCCCCCTTTTTTTTCTCTCTCAAAATAACCCCACCTTGAGTAAAGCAAAACAAAACGAAAAAAAGGGGGGGGGGGGAGCCAAATCTTTTGTTCCGTATATACCAAGGAAAAGACCATGTTTTTTATTTTGCCTCCTTCTTTACCGATTAAACTTTTTCATAGTGCTGTCTTTCTAATCTAAACATGGCCCCTACCACGCCGAAGAAAAAAACAGAAGTCGTAAGTTGCTTTATTGTGTTTCTAAGACTTGATGGTTTTTACGTTGTCCAAATTGAATAATCTAGTGAACCAGTAAGAGTATGTAAGTTTCAATTTGATTTGTGTGGAAGGAACAGAGCGAGAAAGTTTAGATGAGGCAAAGCTCGTCACCATCCTCTGGCCCTGCCTACTTTCGCTTTTACTTTTAAAAGTCGTTTAGAGACTAGACTTAGACTCTAGATTGTAGATCTGGACTCTAGATCTAGATCTAGATCTAGATTCTAATATAATCTAGACTAGATTCTAAATCTAGATCTAGAATCTATTCCTCTAATGACTTCCATCAAGAGTGTCTGCCTTATTTTCCACTCGACAATTTCTTCTCTGTTCTGTGCTGCTGTGTACTAGAATCTAGATTCTAGATCTAGAGTTTTAATCTAGATGGCCACCTCTATTCTCACCCGGGGTGAGAAGAGTGCAGGTGAGTCTTTTGGCTATTCTCACCCGGTGCGCGTTGACCGATATAGCCTAGATCTAGGCCAACAAATTTTGCGTTCACCCTAAACCACAGAATTCTACACTGTGATAACAGAAAAATTGTAGAATTCTGTGCCGTGAACAAACGTTCCATTACAACTGTAGCCTACTAAAAGCGTACAATTTTGTCTGTGGGCAGTGGAGAGGGAGAGAAAGAGAGAGAGGAGTAGCGCGAGAACAAAATGGTGACCCGCGTAGTTCGGCTCGATTCGAAAAGTTAAATAGCCGTAGCATCTTTGTAGACCAGCATATTAATTTACTTTTGTGTTTTAACATCATTTTTTGGTAAGCCCATTTTTTAACTTTGTTTTGGTCAATTTGATCGTCCACACCGATAGACAGTATTCAGAAAGGGACAGAGAGAGAGAGAAGAGGGGAGGAGTAGATCTTGCGAGAACTTCCGGGCAGGTGAGAATAGCCACTTTCAATCTAGATCTAGAATCTAGATCTAGATAGATCTAGATCTAGATCTAGATCTAGATTTCTAGTACTGTGTGCTGGTTGCTATTTAATTATTAAATCCAAATTTAATCTAGAAGAATAGCCTACGCTGGCAAGTCTCACCCGGGGTGAGAGGTAGATCGTATTATAAATCGTAGATTTATATTGTGTTTGATGGGGTGTTCGCTCGTTACGGAAGTCCTTCCTCTAGATCCATTCAAAAAGTTTGTCCGGGGACCCCCCCTGAACCCCACCCCTATCTTTCCTCTGTCCCCCATTCTCGCGCAATAGTACGAGTGGTCTGGTATTCTTAAATCTTCCCACTAGATTCTAGATCTAGATTCTAGATATTGCAGGGATGGAAATTTTCCGTAAATCTACGGAAATCCGTAGTTTTGATTTGCTCCGTCATTTGAGATTGTTAAGATTCCCGCGTTTAATTCCTTTTTGCGTTTTTCAGGGTTAGGGTTAGGAACCAGAGTGAAACATGCCTGATGCTATGAAAAGCGCAAATCAGAATTAAATGCAAGAATATTAACAATCGTCCCGTCATTTACTTGTCCTACTTTCAAAGGCGAGTCATTCTGCTGTGATGTTGTACTAATCTGCAATTGAATAAGTGTACTTTTCCAAATCTGGTTTTGTACCAAAAGAGGTCTCTTTCATAGTGGGGAAAACCCCCTCCGCAGATAAAGGGTTAAGACTTAAGATAATCTGTAAAGAAGCAAAATGTCGTAATAGTTGTGGAGTTTCGTTAAACCTATCTATTGATTTTAAAAGTGTATTTCCAGTCTTGTTGGGACTGTACACATTTCTGATATCAGACTTGGTAACAGTCCCGAATTTCCCAGTACTGTTCCTGAATTTGGCAATCGAGGAACTTGAGGAGACATTGACTATACCTCACCTGAAACCAGTCGCACTTGATGTGATTCTGTGATTTTCTTCGTTGTTACTTGATCTGATATCATAGCGGTTGGGTGTCCCAGACTGGATGTTGAAAAAAATTGGCAACCCTGAGGTATCAAATTATAACAAAATTTTTAAAAAAACGTATATATATATATGTTTTCATTTCAGGTCACAGACGAGGATCGACAGCCAGGGGTGATCTACATTGGACATGTACCTCATGGCTTTTACGAGGAAGAGCTGAAGAAATACTTCTCACAGTTTGGCAAAGTTCTACAAATTAAGCTATCACGGTCAAAAAAGGTAAAATATGATTTGTGTGACCTTGTGACAATAATGGGGTGAAATCAGGGTCTCGTTAGAATGATGAAATTTAAGAGATCACATTATTAATTTTTATTGTGGCTCGACACATTTGTGTCCCACAGTTGGGGAATCGGGCGCTCGTCCATTTTTGGGCATATATGGAGTTACTGATATCAACTTAAAGCCTGTTCATTTGCCTTGCTTTGATGAAATAAATACCCATGTAGATCTATATCTTTAATAGAAGTCAAGATATTTGTGTTTGAAGAAGGTGGGAGTCACCTGGTTTCAGAGATAAAAGTAGCGAGAAAATGGCCCCCAAAGTTTGGAAAATTCAATACCTTCTTGAGAGTCCTTGAAAACTGAAAGTTTATATATTTTGTGCCTTTAGTCAATGTTGTTTGATGCAGTAAAATATACAAGATGTGTTGTCAAACTGACATATTAGATGTTGAGCCGAAAAAAACAAAAATTGCCTAACTGATGGAAAAAGTGCCTGTTTTTTTCTATTTAAATTTCATTATTTTGACAAGCGCCCAATTTCTCCATGATGCCTCACATTTCTGTGGGGATTTCAGGTAGTGTTGATTGGATGGGGGTTAATGGAAATAACACGGAGCATCACATTCCGACTATTAATAAGAGTTTTTATTTCTGTTTAGAAAGTACAGTACTAAGTCTGGATTTGAGAGCTGCTATATTTGTGAAAAATTGCATTCTAAAATAGGTGTTTAAAAAAAATAGAATTCTAAAGAAAAAGTGTCCTTTTTAAAAACAGAATTCTAAACAAAATTCTTTGTGTGGTCAGTTTATTTTGTATATAAATGAATGTATTCTTTGTATTATATGTGTATTATATGTGTAGCATCGTGGGGAAACCTGGCACTCGTCAAAAGGATCAAACAGAAAAAATCAAAATTTTTCCTCCCCTTGTGCAATTTTTATCCATTAAAAGAAAACCCCCAACTCAGTGTCAGTACCTTTTAAGTTTCAGTCCATTGAAAATCATTTCTTTTTTCTGTGCGGATTTCACTCCAAGAAAAGGTTGATTTAAAGGCAAGGCACACATGTCAATATGCAGTTTCCAAGGGCACTCTGGCTTTGGAAGCCACCAAATTTTGAAGGTCATTTTCTTATTAATTGTACCGTGATACCTGGCGAACCCGACCTTTTAAAATCGAAAATATATGTCAACTTCTATTGTGAAAGACAGATGATCAAGCTTTAGTGTGATGCCATTGACTCCTTGTGCCCAAACTTTGATTAGTGCCTGATTCCACTGTTGTGACGCAGATTTCTAATAATTAATTTGTACCTAAATAGATAATGATTTATTTTGTCGTTTTTTAAATGATAAAATTTCATTTTTATATCATTTTAAAAATCCGTACTGCGGTCTAAATTGTCTAAGAGGTGGACATGTTACACAGTGTCATTTTAATTAATATGAAATCAAAACATGGGAGAAAATAGAATGGAAAGTGGCTGTGTGTATAGGTGATTGTCTTGTTCAGGTGGCCTTTAGAGCAAGTTTGACTGTATTTTTTATAATTTATAAATCTTGCACCTGACCAAGGAATATACAATATAACAGGGATAGGTCGAACTCAGGAGACTCGAAATCACGCTTCCGTCGAACTGTGCCTGCGGTCCCGTTTTTAAAAAAAAAATTTTTTTTTTTTTTGGTGTTCTTCTTTATCTTTGTAAGATATCAGATATCCATCGAACTACGGATCGCTCAAACTGCCGAGGGCGGTCCCAACGAATTCGAGCTATCCGTGTTATACTGTATATACATGCACGCTGAAAGTCATGCGAGCGGGATGTGTGTATTTATTGTTTGCCCCAAGATTCAGTACGGAGGGTGATTTATTGATTATAAATGGTTATGATAAATATTATTTTCCGCAGAGTGGAAAGTCCAAAGGCTACGCATTTGTCAAGTTCCAGTACACGGCCGTCGCCAAAACAGTCGCTGACACCTGCCACAATTATCTCTTCTTCGACAAGTTGTTGAAATGTAAGTGGGTGGTTGGTGGGCGCTCTGGAGTGAGTGCCCTGGTGTGCTTTGCCCCTACTTAACTTTCCTATCGAATATCTATTGTCATTCTACGGTCTCCTTCTCATCTTTGTATGTCACTTTCCAGTTAACCCCTCCAATCTTTGGCTCTTGTATGATCTGATCGTATTGGAAGTGCCATAAAACTTACTAAAAGTTAACCTTCCCCCCCCCCCCCACCCCAGGTGGGTCGTTGGCGGGTACTCTGGTGTGGTTTGCTCCTTCTTTCCTATCAAACATCTATCATCCTTATCTCCCGTCCTTTTTTTTGTGTTTGTTACTCTCTTGCAGCACCTCTAATATTTGTAGCTTATGTAACCTTATTGTGTTGCAAGTGCCGTGAAACACTTACTAAAACATTTTTTGATAGTGTGCATCTTAATAAGAAATAGTTATGACAAAAACGTTCACAGCTGAGAAAGAATAAGATTGCCCTATCTACTGTTTGGGTCTAAAAATAACCCATTACTAACCCAGCGGGGCAGTGCCACTGACTAAAGTGTCTTTAGGCCATTCCCAAAGGGGGGACATTTCTCGTTCAAGCATAGTAGAATTGTAAGTGGGCTGACTCATGTCACGCTCATAACTGTGCCTGATCTACAACAGGGAACTGCTGGTTTTTCTTTCCTGATCCTTACATTTGTCATTTTCCTCTACTTCTTTTGTTTTGTCACTCTCTTGTGACCTGCTATTTCTGGGGTGCCTTGATAGTCGAAGCAGACCTTGTGCTGTTGAAGCTAGAGAGGTGAGCAGTCTAAGTCTGATTCCCTGTAAAGACTTCTCTGTTGACTCCCACGCCTTGGCGCTCATACGACCTTATGCAGTTGCGAGCGCTGTAAAACCCTCTACTATAAAAAAATATATATAACCCATTACTAATAATTTAGATAAAGGCGTTTAAAATAAAGTGGTACACTTCTCACTTCACTGGGTCTGTCTGTGTCTGCTTCAGGCGAGTACAAGAAACCGGAGGATCTCCACAAAGACACGTTCTTCTCGTACGACTGGCGGCCCAACATCAAGCCCAAGCGCCTGCACAACACTGCTAAGTCTGAGGTCAAGGTCCAGAGGTCAGCCAAGCGCTCGAGCAGACGGCAGGCGGACAAGCTGAAGAAACTGAAGGAGCTGGGCATCGACTTGCAGCTGGACGATGTTCTGGTGGGTGGCTGGATGGCGGGTGCAGGTGCAGCCTCTCTGCTGTGGTCTGCTTCTTCCTCTTTTTCTTCTTTTCTTCTTCTTTTTCTTCTTCTTCTTCTTCTTCTTCTTCTTCTTCTTTTTCTTTCCTATTAACCCTATGCGTATGCCCCGGGGGGGGGGGTCATTTTGTACCCCGAGGGTTGTATACTTCACATTTTAGAATACTTCTAGTGTGAAGATGTCTTTGAAACTTTCAGTCTTCTTCTTCTTCTTGATCGCATCACACTTGAAGTCTGGTATCTGTCATAAATTGGGCTGTCCTGCTCAGTTCATCTGTGGGAAACTTTCAGTATATTTCAAAAAATCATTTTGACAGACTGCTATCCAAAGTGTACGGAATTGGATTAACGAGTAAATTTCCTCTTTGGAAAGAGGTGGCACAGAGTTCGCCATGTTGTATGGATACGATAGTAAAACGCGACGTACGGATAGGGTTAAACGTCTATCGTCCTGATCTCTTCTCTTCTCTCCTCCACCCTTGCTTTTTTGTTACTCTCTTTGGTAACACCTCTAACCTTCCACACTTATGTGACCTATTTCAGCCATGCAGGTTGTGTAAAAACTCCATGAGAACATGATTGATTTAAAAAAAAAATTTTAACCATTTTTTTGGGGTATCATTTAAAAGGCCCCCTCCCCCACTTCTGAATGATATTCACTGTTAGTCAGTGGGTGGTTGGCAGGTGCTCTGGTGTGGTTTGCTCCTTCTTTCCTATCAAATATCTATCATTCTTTTCCCTCTCTTTTAAAAGCCCCCCCCCCCCCCTTTGGAAAGAATTCCCCCATAAATCCGGGGGGGGGTGCCGGGGCCTTGGGGGGGGTTTGCCCCTTTTTTCCCAACAAAATTTTTACTTTTTTTTCCCCCCCCCCCCCCCCCCCCCCCCCCCCCCCACCAGGGAAGTACTTCTGACTGAAATTGTCTTTATGCCGTTCCCAAAGGGGGAATGTTATCATGTTTTTATGCATAGTAGAATTGTAAATGGGCTGATTTTTCAATGTCATACTCATACTGTGCCGGAACAACATAGGGGGAACTGCTGCTTTTTCTTTCCTCATCCTTACTATCGTCATTTTTACCTCTACTTCTTTTGTATGTTTGTCACACTCTTGTGACCCGCTATTTCCGGGGTGCCTTGATAGTCGAAGCAGATTTTGTGCTGTTGGCTGTTGGAGCTAGAGAGGTGAGCAGAGTATGCCTGATTCCCTGTAAGGACTTCTCTGTTAACATCCACTCCTTGGGGCTCATATGACCTTTTGCTGGTGCGAGCGCGGTAATACCATACTAAAACTAAAACTTATCTCCCCTCTTTCTTTTCTGTGTATATTACTCTCTCGTAATATCTTTAATCTAAGGCACTAATACGACCTTCTATTTATGTAAAAAGTACCATAAAACTGACTAAAACTTATCGCCCTTATCTCTCCTACTTTTCGTTGTATGTTACTCTCTAGTTACGTCTATTCTTCGGCTCTAGTAGGACCTATTTATGTAGAAAGTGCCGTAAAACTGTTCATCTTTGTCTCTCCTTCTTTTCGTTGTATGTTACTCTCTAGACTTTACGTCTCAATTCTTCTGCCCCCATACGACCTTCTGTTTATGTAGAGAATGCCATAAAAACTCCCGACTAAAACTGTTTAAATCTTCCCCCCACAGTGGGTGGCTTGTGGATGCTCTAGTGTGGTTTTCTTATTCTTTCCCATCAAACATCTATCATCCTCATCTCCACTCTTTCTTTTCTGTGTATGTTACTCCAGTAATATCTCTGTAATCTTCGGCTCCAATATGACCTTATTGTGTTACAAGTGCCGTAAAATGCTTAGTAATGCTAAACTAAACTAATCTTCGGCACTTATTGTGTTGCAAGTGCTGTAAAACTCCCGACTAAAACTTGTTCAAATTTTTCCCCCCCCACAGAGTATGCCGGTGACCAACGTGACGGCACCCCCCAAGTCTGAGGGTTCAGGTTCCACTCCAGCCGCGGCGGGCAAAGCAGGCCGTAAAGTGACCCCATCCCCTGGTGCCAGCGTGGCTCGGACCAACAAGACGCCAAAGACGACAGTGTCCTCCAATGGCACGGCTGTTTCCACCCCGCCGCCGAGGACCTTGAAGCGAAAGCGGCCAGGAAGTGGGGCTGTGGCTGTGGCAAAGTCCCGCGAGACGAAGGCCGCTCCAAAGAAAGCACTTTCTGGGACTGAGAAAACGGGCGTAAAGATGGGGAAAAATACACCCAAGCGCAGTAAAGTGAAGAAAGGGAAAAAATGAATAAATGTAAATATAGTCCTCATCAGTTCTTCAGAATTTTTAAATTTTTGTTTTTTCTTGTGTTTGTCAACTGTTTTCATCGTCTCCAAGTTTATATTAGGGGTTTTACTTTAACAGCACTTGCAACACAAATAGGCCTTATAACTTAATCTATAAGTATTCAGTTTAATGAAAATTTCAAAATTATCTGAATGCTTTCAACTGTCTCCGTGGTTTAATGCACCCCGCATAATATTGCAAATTTTGATCTTTTTTTTGCATAATTTCTGATTATTTTTTTATTTTGTTAAAATTAACAGAATCGCATAATTTCACATTTTTGGGCTCAGTTTGCACAATTTCAGAATTTTTTTGTGCATAAAACCACAGGGACAGTTTAAAATACTTTCATTTGAAAGCATTTGTCTGCATGATCATAAAACAGTACAGTCCATGCCGGTTTTAAGCACGGTCGTCGGGAGAAAGCTTAAGCGTGCTTGAGTGCGAAGTAGATAATAATATAATCCAGATATTTTCATGTAGAAAATTCCCCGTGCTATTTCCCTTTGTTTGTAAGTAAGCCTATAGCGGTCCCGCAAAAGTGTGCACTGTTATCTAGACACCCGCCATGGTAGTTTTTGTTCGCTTGTCTGTTTTTGTTTTGTGGTCGAATGGGAAATGAAAATTTAATTTAGACGGCCTGTCACGATACAGCACACTAGGCCTACACACTGCCTGTGCGTACCTCTGCCCGCTGTGCCACTCATACCACCGCCTTCATCACACCTCGCACGTGATACACAATCAGGATTAATGGATAGCGAGGGTCAAAGGTGAAATCGCAGCCAGCCTCCCTTTCTCGTCTCCCCGACTCTCTTTGTATTTTTTTTGGTCGTGTGCAGCTTTGCCCTAGGTCTAAGCTAGATCCCATGTCCGCGCGTGCGGCTGTGTGCATCTGCCTTCCTCTCCGCCCGTGTGAGTGTGTGTGTCCATCACTTGCGTTCTTTGTGTTTCTCTAGACTCACTCCACTGCTGCGGTGTAGACTGTGTTCGAACTTCGATGGGTCATCATGAAAATATTGACTCTCTTGTAAATGAAGCGTGCTTGAAGCCGAAGTTACCGTGCTTAAAGGCGTGTAATTTATATAGCAAAAATTCAGTAAGAGCCGTTGAGCGTGCTTGAGTCCGAAACGTGCTTTAAGCCGGCGTGCTTAAAGCTGGCACGGACTGTAATAAATTGTGAAGATCTTCATTAGTTTAAAAGTTATATATTATGGCATTTGTTCATACCTAAAGTTAGGCCAATTTCAGGCGAATTGTAACATAGAGTTTTTGTGACACCAGAATGCAACTTTACAACACAAATTACCATATGTATCTATAAAAAAAAATTTTAAATGGTATTTTTAAAAGTATAATGTCAGTTTGTTGTGAATTTTGCATAGAATGCACACAATTACAAAAAACGCCTCTTTCCAAAGTCACAGAAATATTTTTCGGTACTTATACATGTGTACAGGGGGACAAAATTTAAAAAATCACCTACTCGATTACGCATCGGACACACGGCCCTAACACACAAATACCTCCTTCAGGGAGATGAGAAGCCGTTCTGTGTCGGATAGGACACAGATTTTACCATTAGACACATTTTAACAGAATGTCTAGACTTCAGAGAGATCCGAAGGAAATACTTTAAATGCAAAAACTTACAAGACATTTTTTCCATCGTTGATCCCAACAGAATTTTGGATTTTATGAAGGTCATTGGCCTTTATGGGAAATTTTAGATCGAAATTGAAGTTTTAAAAATTTTTGTGAAAGTTGTTTTAGATTGAAAATATATATTTGAATTTTAAATAATTTCAACGTTTTAAGATCTAATGACCCGTACCCAGCTGTACAGTGAACTGCGAATAAAACTAACTTGTGTTTTGCGCGCTCATATGACCTTATGCAGTT
Source organism: Aplysia californica (assembly GCF_000002075.1). NCBI lineage: Eukaryota > Metazoa > Mollusca > Gastropoda > Aplysiida > Aplysiidae > Aplysia > Aplysia californica. Next base: position 444,095 of record NW_004797841.1, read on the forward strand.
GCGAGCGCCGTAAAACCCCATACTAAATTAAACTTTAAAAATTCACCCTCGAGGATAACCCGAAATTGACAGACAAAATGGACAATATCTTTACTTCTAATGGTCATATTTATACAAATTGTACATCTTTGTCTTTGTTTTTCTTCACCTCTCATAATTAATTATTAAAAATTATCAAAGAGTAAGCCGACTAGGAAGTGGTTTCCAAATTTTATGCGTATTCATAAGATTTTAAAACTTGCTTTTGATGCTTTTCTCAGATCGTAAAACGGACTCCATTAAAAAAAGAAAAACAACCCGTCTCAATGACGATAAGTCAACTCTCTATCCTTCTTTTTCAAAATTTTGTACATTCATTTTTGTGAAACTGTTTATTGTATGCTTTCACGTACATAAAGAGCTTATAAAGTCGGGGAAAAATATTTTTCGGAGACATGGCCCACTGAAACATTGAATAAACCTCAGAAAGGAAACCAGAAAATAACAAAAATCATCTTACTCCCTCACTTGTACTTGTATTTTTTGGGACAAATTATAGCCTACCTCATTCTTTTATTTTTTAATACAATTTTCTTCACTTTTCATGACAATTGTTTTGAATTATCTATCACTCTATCAGCAATTTTCATAAAATCAGCTCAATTGTGAAAAAAAAAATAATCAATGAGTCTGAGGCTCACTGTCTAAAAGACTCACTGTATCAAAGAAAATCGCACAATTTGATAATGTAAAGATGTCCAGAAAATTATATATATATAAATTTTTAAAATATCACTGAGACTGAGAGACTTGGTGGAAGCTTATTACATGTATGTATAAGTCCACTCGTGTTTTTGCACACAATTTATTAAAAGTGAAAGTGACTGAAATGATGAGATTAACTAACTTTGGAAAATATAGCTAGATGCTAGATTAAAAATTACTTAGAACTGTGCAGCTCAAGTTTTACTTCAACAATTCCAAAGCCAATAAAAGCATAATAATATTAATAATATAATATAAATGCTGAAGATTGGAGGTGTTACTTGGTGTTGGAACCAAAAAAAAAGGCAAATGAAAAAACGCGAGGAAAGCTAAGGATGATTGATGTGTTTGACAGGAAAGACTGAAATGATGAGATTAACTAACTTTGGAAAATATAGCTAGATGCTAGATTCAAAGAGCGATTTCATCTCTGTGAAATTACTGAAATAGCATAATATTACACACATGTAGTTGATGTAGTCTTTTGAAATTGACTCACTCTCAATATTTTTGTCAACAGTACTGAGGTCAGCGTAGATGGGATTACATTGTGTTTGAGTGCTTTACCCTATCCGTACGCCTTGGGGTCATTTTGTACCCCCAAAGTTGTATTCTTCACATTTTAGAATACTTCTAGTTCGAAGACCTCTTTGGAGGGTGGTTGGTGGGTGCTCTGGTGTGGTTTGCTTCTTCCTTCCTATCAAACATCTATCATCCTTATCTCCCCTTCTTCTTTTTTATGTTTGTTACTCTCTTGTAACACCTCTAATCTTCTGGCACTCATATGACCTTATGCAGTTGCGAGCGCCGTAAAACTGAGACCTTTGAAATGTTCCAGTAGGCCCATTTCTCAAAAAATAATTTTGACAGACTGCTATGCAAAGCGTACGGATCGGCTTAACGAGTAAATTTCCAGTTTGGAAACAGACTAGAGTTCCCCAAGTCGTATGGATGCGATAGTAAAACACAGCGTACGAATAGGGTTAACATGCTACATTTGGGATGGGGAATATTGGGGATGAGTGAGAAGATACTATATATGGAGCTAGAAAATACTAGGGGTGGAGCTAGAAAATAGTGTGGATGATCTAAAAAATATTGGGGTTGAGCTGAACCATACTGGGGATGAGCTAAGAACACACTGGGAGTGAGCTAAAAATATGGGGGATGAGCTAAAAAAAAAAAAATTAAGTTTGAGCTAGAAAATATTGGAGATGAGCTGGGAAAATATTGGGGAATATAAGTTGGGATAAGCCGGAAAATAATGAGGATGGGCTAGAAAATACTGTCAAATTTGGGGCGTCATCTAGAAAATAATGGGAATGATGTAGAACTGAGGAATGCTAGGGTTGAGCCTGAAAATACTGGGGAAGGGGCTAGAAAATACTGAGGATGAGCTCGAAAATATAAGGGATGAGCTAGAAAATGCTGTGGATGAGCTAAAAAAATACCGGTGATGAGCTCGAAAATAATAGGGTTGAGCTAAAAACTAAGAAAGTACTGGAGATGGACTAGATAGAAAGTATTAGGGTTGACCTAGAAAATATTGGGGATGAGCTAGAAAATATATTCGGATGATCTAGAAAATATTAGGGATGAAGTAGAAAATACTGGGGATAAGCTAAAAGATATTGAGGATGACCTAAAAAATACTGGGAATGAGCTGGCTAATGCTGGGGATGAGCTAGAAAATATTAGGGATGAGCAAAAAAATACTGGATGAGCTTTAAAATATTAGGGAAGAGCTAGAAACTATTATTAGGGATACGCCTGAAAATTTTATGGATGAGCTACAAAATATTCGGGAAGAGCTAGAAAATACTATGGTTGAGCTAGAAAATACTGGGGATGAGCTAGAAAATACTGTGGGATATTGGGGATGAGTTAGAAAATGTTGGGCATGAAGCTAGAAAATAGTGGAGAATACTCGGGATTAACCAGAAAATACTGGGGATGGAAATAGAAAATAGTGGGGAATATTCAGGATGAGCTAGAAAATATTGGGGAACATTGAGGATGAGCTACAACTACAAAATACTTGGCAACATTAGGGCTGGAACTAGAAAATGCTGGGGGTAAGGCAGACAATATTACGAATGAGTTAAAAAAATATTAACTTTGAGCTAAAAAATACTTGGGATGAGCTAGAAAATACTGGGGATGAACTAAAAAATACTGGGGATGATCTAAAAAATATTAGGGGGTCAGTTAAAAAATACTGGGGATGCGCAAGAAATTATTGTGGATGAGACAAAAAATATTGGGGATGAACTACAATATATAGGGGATGGGATAAAAAATATTGGAGATGAACTACAACATATCGGGGATGGGATAAAAAAATATTGGGGATGAGTTAGAAAATACATAGAAACACTGAGGATGAGCTAAAAAAAATACTTGAGATGGACTAGAAATTATTAGGGATGAGCTAAAAATAAATAGGGATGAGCTAAAAAAAAATATTAGAGATGAGTAAGAAAATACTGTAGGTGTGTTAGAAAATGTTAGGGATGGGGTAGAAAATGCTATGGATGAGTTACAAAATAATAGGGGTGAATTAGAAGGTACTGTAGAAAATACTGGGGATGAGCTACACAATATTAGGGTTGAGTTAGAAAATACTAAAGATGAGCTAGAAAATGCTAAGGGTGAGCTAGAAAATACTGGGGATGAGGTAAAAAATATTAAGGAGGAACTAGAAATTATTAAAGGATGAGCGAAAAAAATATTAGGGATGAGCTAGAAAACACTGGGGATGGGCTAGAACAATTTGTGGATGCGATTAAAAAAAATTGGGATGAGCTTGGAAATATTCAGGACCTAAAAATATTGGGGACGAGATAAAAAATGTTATGGATGAGATACAAAAGTCTTTGAAATATTGCTGATGAGCTAAAAATTATTGCGGAGGAGATAGTAAAAAACTGAAATTGAGCTTAAAAATATGAGGAATGAAGTAGAAAATTCTGGGGATGAGTCGGATGAGCTAAAATATATTACAAATGAGCTAAAAAGTACTGGGAATTAGCTAGAAACTATTAGGGATGAGCTACAAAAAACTGGGGATGAGCTTGGAAATATCTGGGATGAGTTTAAAAATACTGCAGATGAGCTACAAAATATTACAGATGAGGTAGAAAATATAAAGGTTGAGCTACAACATACTGGGGATAAACTAGAAAGTACTGGGGATGAACAAGAAAAAAGAGGGGATCAGACAGAAAATGAATGCACGGGATGAGCTAGAGAATAATGGGGATGATCTAAAAAATACTAGGGTTGAGCAAGAAAATACTGGGGACAAGCTAAAAAATACTTGGGATAAGCTAAACATACTGGGGATGAGCTAGAAAATATTAGGTTTGACTAATTTGAGCTAGAAATAATTTGGATGAGGTTTAAAAAATATATATTAGGGATGAGACAGACAATATTACGGATGAGTTAGAAAAATATTAAGGTTGAGCTATAAAATACTTGGGATGAGCTAGAAAATACTGGGGATGAACTAAAAAATAGTGGGAATGATCTCGAAAATATTTAGGAGGTCAGCTAAAAATACTGGGGATGAGCTAGAAATTATTGTGGATGAGATTTTAAAAAATATCGGGGATGAGCTAAAAAATATTATAGGATATACAAATATTGGGAACGAGATAAAAATGTTGTCGATGAAATACAAAAGTCCTCAAAATATTGGGTATGAGCTAAAAAATTATTGGGGAGGAGATAGAACATTTTGGGGGTGAGCTAAAAATATTGATAATGAGATAGAATATTTTGAGGAATATTGGGGATGAGCTAGAAATTAATATTGAGGATGAGCTAGAAAATATTGGAGATGATATTAAAAATATTGGGAATGAGCAAGAAAAAGTTGATTTTTAAAAAAGTCTTTGGACCACTGGAGTTTTTAAAAAATAGTCGGGATAAGCTAGAAAATACTGGTGATGTGCTAAAATACTGGGAATGAGCTAGAAAATATTACGTTTGGGCTAGAAAATATTGGAGATATGCTTGAAAATACTCGTGAATATTAAAATTGGGATAAGCTAGAATATATTGAGGATGGGATAGAAAATACTGGCAAATTTTGGGGATCAACTAGACAATACTGGGAATGATCTAGGAATGAGGAATACTGGGGATGAGCTGGAAAATACAAGTACGGGGGATGGAGATAGAAAATACTGGGAGTGAGCTAGAAAATATTACGGGTAAGCTAGAAATTACTGAGGATCAGCTAGAAAATACTGGGGATGAGCTAGAAAATATTAAGGTTGACTTCTTTGAGCTAAAAAATATTGAGAATGAGAGAAAATATATTGGGGATGAGATAGAAAATATTACGAATTAGTTTTAAAAATATTAAGGTTGAGCTACAAAATACTCCAGATGTGTACGAAAATACACAGGGTGAACTAGAAAATAGTGGTGATGAGCTAGAAAATGTTTGGAATGAGCTAGAAAATATAAGGGATGAGTTTAAAATAATAAGAGACAAGCTAAAAATACTGGTGATGAACTAGAAAATATTAGGGTTGAGCTAGAAAATACTGGCGATGGAGCTACATAATTTTCTAGCCCATTCCCAGTATTTTCTAGCTCATTTCTAATATTTTCTTGCCAGACCCTAATAACTTCTAGTTCCTCCTAAATATTTTTTACCTCATCCTCAGAATTTTCTATCTCATCACATATGTTTCTTGGCTTATCCCCAGTATTTTCTGTATGTATATGATAAAAAAATATTGGGGATCTGCTTGGAAATATTAAGGATCTAAAAATATTGGGAACAGGATAAAAAATGTTGTTGATGAGATACAAAAGTCTTTGAAATATTGCTGATGAGCTAAAAATTATTGCGGAGGAGATAGAAAACCCCGAAGATGAGTTAGAAAATATTGCAAATGAGCTAGAAAATATTAGTAGAGATGAAGTAGAAAATACTGGGGATGGGCGAAAAATTTGTTATGGATGACCTAAAAATACTGGCAATGAGCTAGAAAATAGTAGGGATGAGTTAAAAATACTGGGGATGAACTAGAAAATGTTACGGACGAGCTAGAAAATATTAAGTTTCAGCTATAAAGTACTGGGGATGAGAAAAAAAATACTGGGGACGAGCTAAGAAATAGTGGGGATGAGCCAGGAAATAGTGGGGAGGATCTAAAATATATATTAGGGTTGAAATAGAAAAAAATTGGGGATGAGCTAAAATAAATACTGGGGATGAGCTAGAAAATATTAGGTTTGACTACCTTGAGCTAGAAAATATTGTGAATGAGATTTAAGAAAAATAGTTGGGATGAGATAGAAAATATAACTGATGACTTAGAAAATATTGAGGTTAGGATATAAAATTCTTGGGATGTGTACGGAAATACTCGGGACGAACTAGAAAATATTGGCGATGAGATAGAAAATGTTTAGGAGTGATATAAAAAAATAAATTGGGTATGAGATAGAAAAGTCTGGGAAATATTGGGGATGGGATAGAAAATATTGGAAATGAGCTAGAAAGTGTTGGGGACAAGATTTATAAAAGGTCTTTGGACCATAGGAATCATCAAAAACAGTGGGGATGGGCTACAAATGCTAGGGATGGGCTAGAAAATACTGGGGATGAGCTAAAAAAAAATATTAGGATTGAGCTACAAAATATTGGAGATGAGCTAGAAAATACTTGTGAATATTTGGGATAAGCCAGAAAGTATTGAGGATGGGCTATAAGATACTGGCAAATTCAGGGGATCAACTAGACAATACTGGGAATGATCTAGAAAAGATGAATACTGGGGAAGAGCTGGAAAATACTGTTGATGGAGCTAGAAAATACTGCGAATGAGCTAGAAAATATAAGAAATGAGCTAGAAAATATTAGGGGTAAGCTAGAAAATACTGAGGATGAGCTAAAGAAATACTTGACTACTTTGAGCTAGAAAATATTGAGGATGAGATAAAATTTATTGGGGATAAGATAGAAAATATTACGAATGAGTTTAAAAATACTAGAGTTGAGCTATAAATAATATACTCTGTGTGGAGCTAGAAAATACTTGGGATCAGCTAAAAAATACAGAGGATGAGCTAGAAAATACCTGAGGTGAGCTATAAAATATAAGGGATGAGCTAGAATATACTGGAGATGAACTACAAAATATTAGGGTTGATCAAGAAAATACAGAGTATTAACTAGATGGAACTAAAAATACCGGGGATGAGCAGAAAAATACTGACGATCAAGCTAAAAAATACTGAGGATGAGCTAAGAAATATATGTGATGAACTAGAAAATACAGGGGATGAGGTAAAAAATGCCTTGTCCGAGAAGGCTAGGTGTAGATCTTTCCTACCAGAAGATCAGAGGTGTGGCAGAAAGACAGCAGTGAGGAGGAGCCAAGGAGTAGCAGTAGAAAGGCTGCAGAAAGAGTCAGGAGCCCAGAGGAGGGGGCAAAGGAGGTGAGGGGGTGGGGGCAGAAAGTGGAAATGAAAGCAGACAACAGAACATTGCTAGAGAGCAGGAAAGGAGGTGAAAGGAGACAATTTTAGAGAAGAAAATGTTTCGGTCGCTACCCGGATTCGAACCCAGGACCTTTGAATGAGGGGCCAACACCTTAACCTCTAGGCCACGAGAGCCCCCATTTAAGATCTAAAAATATTGGGAATTAGATAAAAAATGTAGTGGATGAGATATAAAAGTCTTCGAAATATTGAGGATGAGCTAAACTTATTTATATTGAGATAAAAAGTTTTGAGGAATATTGGGGATGCGTTAGAAATAAATATTGAGGATGAGCTAGAAAATGTTGGGGATGAGATGAAAATTATTGGAGGTGAGCTATAAAATGTTGGGGACGAGATTTTAAAAGTCTTTGAACCATTGTAATTTTCAAAAATAGTGGGAATGAGCTACAAAATACTGGGGATGAGCTAAAAATACTGGGGATGGGCTATAGAATACTAGTGAAAATGGTGAAATGGTAAGGGTTTAACGCCCCTATCAACACTATTAGGTTTATTTAAGAGGCGGGACCTCCTAGTTTAATGTCCGTCCTCGAAAGGACCGAACGAAGTTGAAAATTTGTGTAAAGTGCCTTTTCCAAGGACACAACGTCGTTCCAAGCTGAGTCTCGAACCCCCGAACCCGCGTTGGTGAGTTTACTCTACATAGTGGGTGAAATGCGAGGCATCGTGGTGAAATCAGGCGCACGTCAAAATAATGAAATCGAAGAAACGGGCAGTTTTCTGCCAGTTTGGCTATTATTATTTCTTTTTGCGGGGCTCAACACCTTGTATGTCCTCTGCAATAAATGAAATACGTATTTCCGCGTTGACTTTCCTGAAAAACACTGATTAAAGAAACAAAATATGTGAGGCAGCGTGGTGGAATCAGGCTCTCGTCAATTTTTGGGCATGTAGAGTTATTGGTTTCATCTTAAAGCTTGTTCACTCGTCTTTATTTAGTTGGAAAAAAATCCATTTATCTATAATAATTATAAGTCGAGATATTTGCGAATGAAGGAGATGGGGGGTCATCTGTTTCCGGAGGTAAGATTAGTGAGAAAATGGCCACCAAAGATTAGTTATTTCCTTATCTCAAGAGTCCGTGGTAACTGAAAATTTAGACTTTGTGTGCCTTTAATCGACGTTTTTCAGAAAAATCCACACAGAAAAGGATTCTTTTAGGGGCATGAAAGGTGTTGAGCCAAAAAAACAACAATTTTATAAAAATTCACAAACCTGTGGAAAAATGCAAGTTTCTTCACTTTGATTATTTCGACGAGAGCCTGATTCCACCACGCTGCCTCACATATGTAATTGTATTGTTTTCACGGACCCTCAAGCTATTGAAGTTATCAAACTTTGGCGGCTATTTTCTGGCTAATTCGTCCACTGAAACCAGGCGACCCCGTCTCTATCAATCGCAAATATCTCGACTTCTACTTCTATTTATAAGATAGATGGATACTTTTTTTCCAGTGAAAGCAAGGCAAACGATTAAGCTTTCAGAAAATACCAATAACTCCACAAGCCCCAAAACTGACGAGCGCCTGATTCCACCGCGTCGCGATACAAATGAATATTTAACGCCTGTTTGAGAACTACAAATAAGCCCACGGACAAAATCAAGTCATTTGTATTGTGAGCTATCTCGTTGAAATCAGGCGCTCGTCAATTTTTGGGCATATGAAGTTATTGGTATATTATGTTATGATCTTAAAACCTATAATATAGTGTAAAGCGCATAGAGCCTGCTGTTGAGCGGGGATATGCGCTATACAAATGCTGTCTATTATTATTATTATTCATTTGTGTAGAATTTGATTTGGATGGGGAAAAAATGTCATTTGCCTTGAATAGACGTGGAGATATTTGCGCTTACACTTACAGTAAGGAATTAGGGGTTGCCTGGGGCATTATATTATATGCATTGGTAAAATTTGCGAAAAAATGAAAGCCTAAGTTTGGTGACTTGCAAAGCTATCACATCCTTATTTAAAAACTGCAAATTTGCATTTTTTGTGCCTTTAACATTTTTTTCAGAAAAACCAACGCAGGAATGTGTTTTCAACACACGTAAGGGCTGTTGAACCCAAAACAAATTTTTAGAATGAAAATTGCCCAAAGGCTGAAAAATGTCTGTTTCTTCGATTTCATGATTTCACCACGATGCCACACGTTTATTGGGGGGCTCTGTTGGTCTGGAGATACGGTGTCTGTTGCCTTTCATCCAATAGGTCCCGGGTACGAAACCTAAATCAAACAGCGATGGAAAATTTTCTCCTCTAAAAACATTTTCTCCCTTCACTTTTATTTATCTCTTGCCACGTTCTGTCGCCCTCTTTCGTCTCCACTTTCTACCCCCACCCACTCCTCTGGGCTCCTGGCTCTTTCTGCAGCCTTTCTATTGCAGCTCCTTGGCTCCTTCTTACAGCTGTCCTTCAGCCAAGCGCCCGATCTTAGGGTAGGTAAGATTGAACACCTAGCCTTCTCGGATAAGGGCAGAAAAATCCGAGAAGTACTGTGTCTAAGCTGCACACGTTAAAAATCTCTTCGTGGTCTTAAAATCGATAAGAAGTGAAGGCTTCAGCCGCCTCCCGAGAAAAATTCAAAATAATTCCTACATGTACCAAACTATAAATGCATAAAATCGATGAGTTCCGTGCGCTCATATGACCTTACGCAGTTGTGAGCGCAGTAGTAAAACACTACCCCCCCCCCCCCCCCCCCCATAGACTTGCGGCGGGGGGGAAAAAAATCAACTCCATTTATTTCTGAGAGAAAGCAAGATGAGATAAGAAAGAGATAACACTAGACTAGAGGGAAAGAAGAGAAGTTTTAGTTTTCAGAAGTAAGACCAACTACTGGCGGCCTCTGGCCACCTGTGAATTTACCATATTTGGTCGCTTTTTTTTAACCCTTCTATCCGTACGTCGTGTTTTACTACCGTGTCAATATGACGTGGGGAACTCTGTACCACCACTTAACCCTATCCGTACGTTGTGTTTTACTATCGTATCCATACCACGTGGGGAACTCTGAGCCACCACTTTCCAAAGATGAAATTTACTCGTCAATCCGACCCGTACGCTTTGCTGAGTAGTCTGTCAAAAGGTTGGGTTAAAAAAAAAAAAAGAAATACTGAAAGTTTCAAAGAGATCTTCGAGCTTGAAGTATTTTAAAAAGTAAAGAATACACCTCTGGAGGTATAAAATGACTCCAGGGCGTAAGGATAGGGTTAAACACAAGGGGGCTATCTCGAAAAAAGCTGTTCTAAGAAAATTGAAGGTAAAGTTTTTGCCTCTTATTCAGTTTCTTTAAAAAAACAAGGAGAGTTTTCTCAATAACCAAACAAATTATATACACACCAAGGAAACCAAACTTCTCCTATAGGTACGGTAGGGCAATGCCCACTTTTGGTGTACGTCAAGATTTCTGGAAACCCCCGAAATCCGGATATTTAGCCTGCGTGTCCTTAAAAGCGACCATAGATTTATAAACTTGAGACCCCCCCCCCCCCCCAATTTTTTAAAAAAATTTTAAAAAGAAAAAAAAAGTAGCAAAATATTTCATTAATATTCATTTTAATGTTTCAAAGAACATAAGAAATGACAAAATGCACGTTGTTGTAGCATGAAAGAGTACAAATGGCGCACCGCGATGGTTAAATTTAAATCTTCCACGCTGAAGGAGGAAGTGGTGGTGGTGGTGGTTCCAAAAGACTACTACAGCATAACGGCTTAATTTAATCATTCCAGAACAGCATCTTGTTGTACAGAACTCAGGTACATCAACGTACACGCACAACGAGGAAGCACGAGGGGAAATACTGACATAATTTATGGATAAATGCATTTCAGGTACATGTACATAATCTGCAGCAAGCGGACAAAAAATACTAATTATTATTATATATACATGTACGCATGACAGTAATACATGATGACTTGGTGGTCTTTTAGTAAAGAGAATACTTAACACGGCATTTAAATGTCAGAAAAAAACAATAAATACATGTACACATTCACAATCTGAACCACAAAACTTGCAGAAACGTTTGTTTTGACACTTATTTTCTTTGGACTGATTTGAAAGTGTTCACATATTTAATTCAGTGAAGTCTGCTAGCTTGAACCGACATCTACAGGACAGACGGTTTTTCTTAATAAAATTAAGTAGTGTCTGCAGTTCGAAGAGATTGCTCCAACAACAAAGTAGAAAAGAAATTGGGTGATTTGACCTAGTTTTGAGAAGTTTTGACGTATAAAAGATTTTGAGTTTCACATCACGTCAAGCTTTTTCGAATGCAGTTCTTTGAATATCTTGATACTATCAATCTTACGATTTTGATAGAGCGGATAGAACATTAATTGGTTTCAGACCCCAAGGTCTTAGTAACTCAAACCAGCTAAACATGTCAGATCGAACTTTATAATTCTGAGGAAGCTGCTTGCTAATCCTTGCTGTATTTGAGCCAACCGTGCTCAACTGCAGGCCTATAGTTGAAAACTGTGCTGGGTCTGTCCCCGTGGTTTTATGCACCCCGCATAATTTAGAAAAATTTGAAATTTTTTGGAGGCATAATTTCTGATTATTTTCCTTTATCATTCTTTGTTAAAATTAACAGAATCGCATAATTTCACATTTTTGGGTTCGGTTCGCATAATTTCAGAATTTTTCTTGCATAAAACGACGGGGACAGCAGGGTGAAAGTTTTGAGTCGATTAATGTGAAAGATAAAACGTTAAAAGTCAAAGCTAATAGTTGTAGTAAAGCTCATAATAATATAGCTTTAGCATGCTTTGGTGCGTGGATATGTGCATATATACAATTACACAAAACAAACATACACATATATATGTGGCTTCACAGATCCATCAACACACACATATTACTACGCACACACTCACATACATCAGTTGACTAATATGTGAGGCGTGCTGACAAAATCAGCTACTTCTCGCAATCAAAAATGGAGATATTAACTAAAAATTGACACAAGGGACATATTTGTAAATTCTAAACCAATCCCATTCTCTTCAAGTTTTCCATGTCTTTTTATTCATTCCATACATGTACTACATGTAATACATTGTAAAAAGTCAACCTGTAAATTTGACGCATCTATTTCCATCGGCCGAAAATCCGAGAGGTAACTCATCATTTTGGCAGCACACCTCACATGTGTATAATGACACAAAAGCACCATAAAACTTGGAAATATCGTACAAACGAAATATCAAAGAGTAACATTCGGAAGGCCTGCATTATGTGGAGGAGTACAGTGGAGGCCAACACCAGCAATAGGGCCTACATTTATAACACAATGCGTCTTGTATGTACCTCATGTAAAAATGTGATGAGGCATCGTGGTGAAATCAGGTGCTCCTCAAAATAATGAAACTGAAGAAACAGACACGTTTATGGCTGTTGGGCTATTTCATTTATTCATTTTATTTTATTTTATTTTATTTTATTTTATTTTATTTTATTATTTTATTATATTTTTTTTTTAATTTTTTGGGGGGAGGACTTAACACCTTGTACGTCCACTGAAGTATGTATTTTCATGTGAACTTTACTGAAAAATGCAGATCAAAAGGCACAAAAAAAGTAAATTTAAAGTATCAAAGGACACTCAAGCTTTAAAAGTCCCTAAACATTGGCAGCCATTTTAGTAATACTTTTTTTTACCTCAGACACCAGGCCACTCCCACCTCGTTCAATCGCAAATATCTTCACTTCTTTTCCAGATAAATAAATGGGTATTTTATTTCATCAAAAGGAAGACAATTAATGAACAGGCTTTAGGAGGACACCAATACCAGAACTCCAAGCCATATGCCCAAAAACTGACAAGCAGCTGATTTCACCACGTCATGACACATAATAATATATGAGAGGGGGGTGGGGGGGGGGGGATGTCAGTGAAAAGTTGACAAAAGTTGATATAGGGGGTGGTGGGGGAGTCCCCCATGATGCTTCAAAACGTTTGGAAAAGAAGAAAAAAGAGAAGAAAAGAGAACCCCGTAGATTTTTTTTTAAAGATCCCCGGCGCGATAAAAATCCCCCCTACCCCTTTTTTTTTAAAGTATACCTTCCATTTTTTCCCGAAATCCCATTGGGGGGGGGGGGGGGGGGGGGGGAAGACGACAGAAGATGACAAGGGAGGGGGGGGGGAATTCATTTTTGACAAAATTTTAGCTGATGTCATATATTGTGACCGGTCCCTAGCTGGGTGTGGAAGCACCAAAGTCTGATTGATCTCACATTGTACTGGTACATGTATCACATAAACTATAGAGTCATATCAAACGAGGGTGAGAGACAAAACAGAATGGTAAAAAGTAAAACTCACAGGATGCTCCTAGGTTCACCTGACTGAAAGGACTGAGCCAAACGGGACATTCATGTACATGTAATTTTAAGGAAAACAACGACAGACCAAGGTAACGCTCAATCCCCCAAACCCGCAATCTCACGATTAGGTCTACAAGAGGTCCTGTTGTCTAACCACTAGGCGAACGACGGCACACAGTGGGTTGTGGGTTTAATTCGCCCTCCCCCCCCCCCCCCCCCCCCACCGGATGGGAGTTATAATAATAATAAAAAATAGCATTTCTAGAGCGCAAGACGCAAGCTCTATGCGCTTACATTGACAGAAGAGAGAATTGCTAGATCTAGCATCAACCCTTTTTGAAGTGTGTGTGGGGGGGGGAGGGGGGGGGGGACAAGAAGTGCAGTGTAAATTGCAAAGTATGCGTGTACTTGTACAGGAATAGGCATAGAGTTGCAAAGATACCGGTACTGGCATGTTTTGGCTCCAGCGACATGATGAAACCAAAGATAGTACATAACAAAAGGGGCCACTCCTCTCTTTGAGCCAATTAAAAAAGTGTCCTCAAAATTTGGTGGCGCCCTCTTCACAAAAACGCACTCTTTGCGAACAGAGTTACCCTACTTGAGTTTTTAAAAATCAAAGTGAAACTAGCAAGTTTTGGGATTAATTTCGGAAGAACGCATTTTTAAAATGGTTACGCTGACAAAAAAACCTCTTCCAGAGGAAAGGGTGATGGTTTTCTTCGTTTAATTTGACTTTAGAATGAAAGGCGAGAGGTCATTAAAATTTTAAAAACCCTAAAACTCCGCCCTGAACGTACCCGAACTGCTGATGAACAGCAGTCGATCTGCGCACGCAAGGAGGTGCTATTCCTATTCTTCTTCTGGAAAAACGAAAGAGAGCTTCAAATCAGACTGCAGCGCCATCTGAAGCAAAGAGCATACTTCCTGCGGACATTTTTTTGGCTGAGTGGCCCATCTTGTTATTTACTATCTTTGATGAAACTACAACAAACACTGAACAAGGAGTACGTGCAGATGCTCCAGCAACAGGTTATGGCACTTTGTCGATAAAGGCCTACGTACAGCGCAACCTGCTCCGCCTTATAGCACGACCTGCCTAAGACAACCATCTGTACAAACAACCACTTCCTACTTTCCCCCCTTACCATTGTTAAAATATTAAATTAATGTGAGGTATCTTGGTGAAATCAGGCGCTCGTCAAAATAATGAAATGAAAGAAATTCAGTTTTTTTTCTAATTTTCTTTTTTTGGTTCAACACCTTTTATGTCCATTTTAAAACACATTTGTGTATGGATTTTTCTTAAAAACATTGATTAAAAGCGCAAAAAATGTAAATTTTCAGTATTAAAGGACTCTCAGGCTATGGAAGTTAAATTACCAGACTTTGGCGGCCATTTTCTCGTTAATTTTAACTCTGAAAAAATCAGGCGACCCTGGCCTCCTTCAATCGCAGATATTTCGACTTCTTTTCAACACACATGGATGCTATTTTCACTAAAAGGAAGGCAAATATACAGGCTTTAAGATGATACCAAAAACCCCATATGCCCCAAAATTGACGAGCGCCTGATTCATTCCACCACGTCGTGACACTTATATATAATAATACTGTTTAAGATGGCCCCCTGCCTAAGACAATCACCTGTACAAACAACACTTCTCCCCCCCCCCCCCTCCCCGCCATTTGGATAAAATTATATATATATATATATATATATATATATATATATATATATATATATATATATATAAATATATATATATATATATATATATATATGACACTGTCCAAGCCGTCCCCCTGCCTAAGACAACAGCCTGTACAAACAGCCAGTTCCCACTCACCCCCCCCCCCCCCCCCTTTTACATTTGTTAGAATATTATATGTGAGGCAGCGTGGTGGAATCAGGCTCTCGTCAATTTTGGGGCATGTAAAGTTATTGGTATCATCCTAAAGCTTGTTCACTTGTCTTTCTTAAGATGAAAAATACATCCGTTTATCTTGAATACAAGTCGAGATATTTGCGAATGAAGAAGGCGGGGTTACCTGTTTTCAGGGGTAAAATTATTGACAAAATTGCCGCCAAAGATTAGTTATTTCCTTAGCTTAAAAGTCCGTGGTTATAGAACATTTTCATTTTTTGTGTCTTTAAATAACGTTTTTCAGAAAAATTCAGACAGAAATTAGTACTTTAATGGGCATGAAAGGTGTTGAGCCAAAAAACAAAAATTTGACAAAAATTCACATACCTGCGGAAAAATGCAAGTTTCTTCACTTTGATTATTTTGACGAGCGCCTGATTCCACAACGCTGCCTCACATATCAATAATGTGTCGTGACGCGGTGAAATCAGGCTCTCATCAATTTTTGGGCTTGTGGAGTTATATTGTTATCATCTGAAAGCTGATTTATTTGCTGTGCTTCCAATGAAAGAAATATATCCATTCATTTTGAATAGAACTCCAGATATTTGCCATTGAAGGAAGCAAAGTCGCCTGGTTTCAGTGGTCAAATTAGCAAGAAAATGACCGCCAAAGTTTGGTAACTCCAAGCTAAAGAGTCTTTGAAGGCTGAAAAATGACCTATTTTATGCCTTTAAATTAAAAGTTTTTCAGTAAAATACACAGGGAAATGTGTCTTTATGTGGGCATAAAAGGTTTTGAGCAAAAAAAAATTATTTTTTTTAAACTAAAAAATTGCCTATCCACCCAAAAAAAGTGGCAATTTCTTTGATTTCATTATTTTGAGGAGCGCCTGATTTCCCCACGCTGCCTCACATATATATATCCCCTTGACATGACAGTGGGTGAATGTCTTGGTGGGCCGCTTCGGACCGTTTCGACTGTACTTGACGGAATATCTTCTCTCCATCTGGTAATCAAACTAACATCTGTTTCCTGCCAGGGTAAGGGCTCTACCATTTACACCAGGGACAGTGAAAGTTCAACATTTCTTGACGCGCAGAAAGTTGCTGAAAAAATCCGAACATGTACACAAACAGAAAATCCACAAACAGAAAATCTTAACACGTGTATACACAAACAAAAAATCCTAACACATGAATCTTAACATGTGTATACAAACAGAAAATCCTAACACATGTACTTGTACACAAACAGAAAATCCTAACACATGAATCTTAACATGTGTATACAAACAGAAAATCCTAACACATGTACTCGTACACAAACACATCTATACAAACAGAAGCATATGAGACACTGGAACATCACCTTTTCCACTGTACAGCCCTAAATGACATCAGAGCTACCCTTCTCCCTCCGAGACCTAACATAGACAAAACACTCTATGGAACATTACAGCAACTGCAGCAGACCTGCACTTATCACTACATGGCATTGGACAGAAGGGCGAGAGCCCAGCTGTTGCTGGATCGATAACAACAACAACAACAACATACAAACAGAAAATCCTAAAACATGTACACAAACAGAAAATCTTAACACATGTATACAAAAGTGGAGTTCACAGTCTAGTCACACAACTGGTAAGTTTTGGTGTCTATACATTCATGTCATAGAAGTACTAGAAGCCAACACTTCCGTACTTTTCAATTCCCGTGATGAAATAACAACAGGTCATCATTCTAATGGTACATACATAAGAAAACATTGGAGTCTGCTTAAAGTGAACTCTTTGGGGCCAGAAGAAAGTGTTCGTCACTTTATCCGAGGTTCAGTTTAACCATTTCGGAAGGGTGGGGGCCTAGAAACAGGACAGTAGCGCAGTGGTGGGGTGGGGTGGGGGGGGGGGACAACACAGCCGGCGAGCCTAGACGAGAGCTCTTTCTTTCTGATTGAGATTGCCGTCGCCGACGCTGAGTTGGGATTGTCTGCTGATGCCTGAAGAAAAGAATTTTATTTCCACAGCATGGCGACAGTGACACGGTCGGTCCTTTCTTTGCTTTAACTCATTTTAAGTTCTTCGCTTTAACTCATTTTAAGCGTTCATTTTATCCGATTTCCCCAAGAAACCAGTTCATTTTATCCACTATTTTTTCACTTAAGCAAATAGCGTTTCAATCGGGACCACTGAATATCGTTCACTTTAACCGATTGTTCGAATAAAACGTATTCTCACTTTACGCGGACTCCATTGTAGTTGTAAAGCATGTAAAGTATGCTGTAGGAGCATGCAAGGATACATGCTTCATAAATGCAATTATCAATGAATCATTATTATTATTATTATTAATGACTTAATAACAATATCACAAACAAACAAAAAAACATTTTCAAGAGCGTGTGTACGGTAATAAAAGAATGTGCAAGGTCACAGGTCATAATCAAGAGCAGACTTTTCCGTCTATAATGCCAACAATTCCTCTCATATCATTGCGTCCTATAATGAACGTGCAGCAAAATTCTACGCCCAGTAGTAGTCGAATGGTTGACAAAAATGAGGAAAAACGTACATACATAATAAAACTAAAACTTGTCTCTTGCTTTGAATTCCACTCTAATGATACTAATATTCTTTAAAGCTCAACAATAGCACAGCGGGATAAAAATTCGAAAGAATTCCCTGGTGCATGACAAACAAACTGATAATTTTGCTAACTCAGACAACGTGGGAAGAGGATTCCATCAGCACTCAGCTATGACTATGACGAGTACAGGCAAAGATTTTCACACACAATGGATAGACTAAGGGAAGCGGGTGTCTCTAGAGGGTCGGGGAGAGACAGCAACTTGTATGGAAAAGCCAGAAGAATATCCAACCAGCTGTTAACTGGCACGATCAGCAGGCAGACCCTTTCACTTTCATGGATCCTGGAGAGGAGAGAGGAGCAGCTATGGGATTGTGCCACCTGCAATGATGCCTATTCTCCAACAAAGTAAGTACGTAAAGTAGCTTACATGGAAAGAGATATGACGAGAAGCTACTTCTGGGTTTAAAAAAAAAAAAACCCAACATCCTAACTCACAGCTTGCAGCCAGCGTATTTACAGGCTCAGAAGTCGTTCCTCTTTGACAGTGTAAAAATGTGACGACAACATTGATGAAATATTCATGCTGCTACCATGAGGAAGAATACACGTATAATACATCGATTAGGACTACACAATACCTCAATTTGATATTTATATCACTGGACTCCCAAGATTTGAAACTCTTTGTCGTAAATCTACACTTAAATGGTTCAGTTTAATCTCTACATTGTGTGAGGACAAAAGCAGAACATGGGTAATGTAGGGATTGCTTAATAAAGTTCAACTTCTGGTTGGAGTCTGTCGATATTTAATGTGCAGCAACGAGACAAAAAGAGTGAGACAGTGAGGTTTGCCAATATGTGTGTCACGAAGCGGTAGAATCAGGCACTTGTCAATTTTTGGTCATGTGTCGAGATATTGGTATCATCTAAAGGCCTGTTCATTTGCCGCACTTTCAATGAAAGAAAAAAACCCCAGCTATCTTGAATAGAAGTCGGGATATTTGCGATTGAAGGAGAAGAGGTCGCCTTGTTTCAGTGGTAATATTAGCAAGAAAATGACTGCCAAAGTCTGGCCATTTCCATAGCTTGAGAGTCTTCGGAAACTAAAAATTTATATTTTTTTTTGCCTTTGATCAATGTTTTTCCTGTAAAATCCACACAGAAATATGTTTTCAAATGGAGAAAAAGTGATGAGCCCAAAAAAGGGAAAATTAGACCAAAAAAATTGCCTAACGGCCAGAAAAAGATCAATTTCTTTTATTTCATTATTTTGACCAGAGCTTGATTTCACCATGAAGCATCACATATAGATTTAAAAAAAACAAAAACCTATTGGCTTTTCTTTTTTGGCGTAGAACATCTCAACAGCTGGCAGACAGTGTGTGACCTCAGTGCTTTAATCTGGTTGCATCTCCCTTTTTAAAAAAATATTGAAAATGTGCCTTCATCTAAAGCTAACTTTTTGCTATGAACTGTTTTGACTGTTTTAAAAAAAAAAGGAGATACGACAAAAAAGCACAGCGGTCGCGAGTTTGTATACATTATTATATTTACAACATCTCGGCAAATTAGTTTGAGATGAGAACCTGTGGGAAACATAAACTGTGGCAAAGACAAGGCGGGTCAACAAAGTCACCCCTCCGTGGAATGACGACATAATGGAAGCATCACATCGTCACGCTCTTAAAACAATGTCCCCCATCCAAGTCATTTTTGGCCGGTTTGGAGTTTTCGCTTCTGAAATGAAGCGGAGAGCCAGTTTGGTGATATAGTTCACATGGACAAAAGAATAATCCAAATTTGAGGCAAGCTGACAAAATGAGTTACTTCTCGCAATCCACAAATGGAGATATAAGCCAAAAATCAATACTATTGATGTCATATCCTTAAAGTATAACATGCCTTTAATTATTTCATACTTGTAAATTGTAAAAACTTCATCTATACTATAAGCGTGATTTATCTTCTTCCATGGGGCTCAAATCAGAAAAGTAACTCATTTTCTCAGCACGTTTCACAAATATAACATCAATTAAGTGTACCGAAATTCAAGCGTTTCACACACTATACGTTAATCGTTGGAAAAGAGAAACAGTTTTTTCTCATTTTCTCAAAATGGCAAAAAATGACGTAGTAGGCATTTATTTTAGGAGTGTGACGATTACATTCACATGTACAAAGTAGGTCACAACAAATGCTACAAAATGACATGACTTCAGTCTCTTGCAGCGGAAGCCCGAGACAGCGGGGGGTGCGCACTAGAGCTGGGGGAAGAACCGATTCCAGAACCGATTCCCTCACCAATTCCAGAACCGATCCCCTCACCAATTCCAGAACCGATTCCCTCACCAATTCCAGAACCGATTCCCTCACCAATTCCAGAACCAGTTCCCTAACCGATTCCAGAACCGATTCCCTCACCAATTCCAGAACCGACCCCCTCACCAATTCCAGAACCGATTCCCTCACCAATTCCAGAACCGATTCCCTAACCAATTCCAGAACCGATTCCCTCACCAATTCCAAAACCGATTCCCTAACCAATTCCAGAACCGATTCCAGAACCAATTCTGGTCCGATTCGCGGGTTAGTGCTACAAAAAAATAGTTCCGACTTCTTTTTATGTAAAACAAACAAAAAAAAACAAAAACAACAACAACAAAATAGAAGATTTTCTTTTCTTTCAGTTTTGGATTAGGGTTAATCGTGTCCGGTCCGAGTGGACTCCACTGTAAGGCCTAGCCCAGCAGGGAAATATTGCCTCCGGGGCAGACTAAACTCATAGCAGTTGGCACGTTGAATTGACTGGACCCTGCATTCTCGTTTTGTTTTGTTTTGTCTTGTTTTTTGTTTGTTTTTTCATTCACCATTATAAACATCTGCTTGCCTGTACGTACCGTACCTCAGATGAACCTTATATCATTACAGTGCAGCCTCTCTATAACGACATCGATGGGACGAGGAAATCATGTCGTTATAGAGAGTTGTCGTTATACAGAGGCAACCAAAAATTACTAATGATATATAATTATATATATATATATATATATATATATATATATATATATAAAGAAAAAAATTGGGATCTGGGCACCGCGTCGCTATATTCAGAGGATGTCGTCATATCAGAGGTCGTTATAGTTGAGAGGCTGTACTGTATATATATCAAATCTTCATTCTTTTCGGAACATTTTGGTGGGCAATGCAAATATATGCTTGCAGCTTGATTAAAACCTATCTTTTTACGTTGGAAATGCTAAGGCTTACTTTTTCACACTAAACTTGCAGTGACAAAGCAAGGAAACATGTCCCTGATTAGTAGGAGTTACTTACACTACTTTATGTGGGTGGTTTGTGGGTGCTCTGGTGTCATTTACTCCTCCTTTTCTCTGTATGATACTCTCTTGTAAAATCTCTAATGTTCAGCACTCGTAGGGCCTTATTTATGTTGCACGTTCTGTAAAACTCTTGCTAATGTACAAAAACTTACTTAACTATCTCAGTTTTTAGTCTGGTCTTGTGAGCTGGTGGTCCTTACATGATTACATTGCAGGAAAAATTCTCTATACCAAGTTTGAAAGGTTTAAATGTCTTGTACACAAAGTTACACTTCATAGTCAGTCTTGTACGCAAAGTAACATTTCTTGAACGCAAACTAACTTTTCTTGAGCGCAAAGTAACATTTCAAAGTCTTGTTTGCAAAGTAACATTTCATAGTCTTGTACGCAAAGTAACATTTCAAAATCTTGTATGCAAAGTTACATTTCAAAGTCTTGTACGGAGAGTAACATTTCAAAGTCTTGTACGGAGAGTAACATTTCAAAGTCTTGTACGGAGAGTAACATTTCAAAGTCTTGTATGCAAAACAACATTTCAAAGTCATGTACGCCTGCCCATTAAATGTCCACACAATTCCGCAGTGGGCAGACCTCAAAGATAACTTGTTCTGGTACAAGTAGGGCCTACTATGAACAAACTTAACCGACGCTACAGATCGCTTAGTCCATATGAAAAAAGTTATACAGTCGGCAAGCCTAATAAAATACACTTAGCCCAAAAAGCAAATTTCGACTGAAGTAATTGTTGCTTAGAATGTAAGTGACAAGACATGTTTTTATTTTGACTCTAGACCTCCCCTAACTTCTCTCTCGGGGAAGGGGAAATGAGCATTCAGACCTAGACTGGAATGTATAGCATATCGAAGGAACAGCAGGACTCCATAAAACTCTGTCCCCGTGGTTTCATGCACCCAGCATAATTTAGCAAAATTTGATCACTTTTTCCTTAATTTCAGAGTATTTTCCTTTATCATTCTCTGTTAAAATTAACAGAAGCGCATAATTTCACATTTTTGGGGCTCAGTTCGCATAATTGCAGAATTTTTCTTTCATAAAACAACGGGGACAGATAACTCTAGGTAACATGACATTAACAAAGAAAGCAAACTCTACAATGCATAATAAAAGGCTTGGTGGGGGGTAAAAATAATGTTGAAACGAAGACAAAGAGAAGCCTCCTCTGGAAAAAAATAAATCAATCAACAATGAAGTTTATACACAAATTAATACCTGTACGCATTATTATGATCATGACCGGAGGAATTATAAAGATCAGGACAATAATAAGGTGGATGATAGAATAGTCAATGAATAGAATAAATACATTTTAAACTGTACTCATCATATTTATATGACACGAGCAGATTCCACAAACGGTAATGCCCGCTTCAAACAGCATTGTGAAAACGTAGAACAGAAACGTCACAATTTCAATCATAAAAATTAAAAATTAATGTTCTCCCAAACTGAATTGAGGTCATTATTTTGACTCATTCCATACTAATCCACTACATATTGTCAATATGCAGTATATCAACAATTATTGTTTCATGTCTCACTTTGGCCATATAATGTTTTAACATTTTCTGTCAACAGTTGTGATGCAGCGTGGTGAAATCAGGTACTTGTCAAAATAATGAATTCAAAGAAACCGGCATTTTTCCGGACGTTAGGCAATTAAAAATTTTTAAATATTTTTTTTAGATCCACACCTTTTATATCAATTTAAAAACACTTGTCTGTGCGGATTTTACTGAAAACCTTTGCTCAAAGACACAAAAAATGTAAATTTGCAGTTTCCAAGAACTCTCAAGCTTTGGAAGATGCCAAACTTTGGCGGCAATTTTCTCGACAATTTTTTGCTCTGACACCAATATCTCAACTTCTATTCACGATAGATAAGTACTTTCTACATCAAAATTAAGGTAAATAAGTGAGCTTTAAGATGATATCAATAACTCCACATGTCCCGAAAATGACGATCGCCTGATTCCACTGCGTAGTGACACATTTATGTCAGTTTTATTCTTTTTCACGATTCTCGTTCATAAAAAAAAAAAATTGGAATACAATATAACCAAATGTGGTTGAACATAAGCACAATAATACCCCTCAAAGTGAGCACCCCCCTAGGTCTGTGTGTGAGCCACACAAACATTTGCGAAGCGTGCTCACAAAATGAGTTACTTCTCAGATAAGACGGAAATAGATACATCACACGTTTATAGGTAAAGTTTTTACAATTTTTAAGTATGAAATAATGAAAGAGATATTTACTTAAAGAATATGACATCAATAGAAAAATCTACAAATTTGACCTTAATGTCGATTTTTGGCCAATATCTCCATTTGTGGATTGCGAGAAGTAACTCATTTTGTCACCACGCCCCACATTTGTCTGGCACTGGCACTGACTTGAAACTGACTCTCCTGTCCTCATCCTTATTATCGTCATTTTTTCCTCTACAGCTTTGGTATGTTTGTCACTCTCTTGTGAACTGCAATTCCCAAAGGGGGGATATTAACATGTTCTTTGGCACAGTAGAATCGTAAATGGGCTGATTCATCAATGTCACACTCATAACGGTGCCTGCACTGCAACAGGGAACGGCTGCTTTTTCTTTTCTAATCCTTACTATCGTCCTTTTTTCCTCTACTTCTTATGTATGTTCGTCACTCTTTTGCAAACTGCTATGTTCGAGGTGCCTTGATAGTCAAAGCAGACTTTGTGCTGTTGAGGCTAGAGAGGTGAGCAGAGTAAGCCTGATTCCCATTTGGACTTCTCTGTTGACATCCACCCCTTGGCACCCAAATGACCTTATGCAGTTGTGACTGCCGTAAAACGTTACTTAAAACTAAAGACCCTTGCCGGGAATGAGTTAAAAAAATAAAAGAATTAGCGCAATCGTAAAGATCTAGTTCATTGTTTCTGAATA
The DNA here is from genome assembly GCF_000002075.1 of Aplysia californica. Lineage (NCBI taxonomy): Eukaryota > Metazoa > Mollusca > Gastropoda > Aplysiida > Aplysiidae > Aplysia > Aplysia californica. The sequence goes on from NW_004797841.1 coordinate 468,441, forward strand.
TATCTGCACATAAGTAAAATATTTCACAATATCTTGAGGTAAAAGAAATATAATTCTTAAAAATGCCGATGCGTGTGAGAAGTCCTTTGAGCTACAGATCTATTTATAGCACAGAAATATCAGCACCAGGTCATCAACAAAAATACTGACTGTCAAACTGGGATGATTTAATTAACATTTTTGAGGCTCTAAAAAAAAAATCATCGACCTGATCACACACATGATGTCCAAATTTATACAGAAGCTACACGTACTGAACCAAACTGACTGTTGCATTGGAGCTTTGATTGTTTGCCAAAAATTGTTCTTTTTAATTTTACTTAC
>NW_004797841.1:468864-471364 GCF_000002075.1 Aplysia californica
CCCCCCCCACCACCACCACCACCATGACACGATATAGATCATTTAGAAAACGGGCTCCTGACCTAACTTACAGCTCACAGGTTAGGGCCAACGTGAACTGATGGGAATGGGTGCCCGGATATAGATAGTGAAAGATCTTGTCAGTTTGTTATAGTTTTTTTTAGTTAGTTATAGTAGAGGTTTTACTGCCCTCGCAACTGCACAAGGTCATAGGAGCGCTCGTTAGTGTTTGAGCGCTTAACCAGCTGCTTGCACTGTATGCTTCCTGAGAAGCTGAGAATGTCTTCTGTGGGCAACAGAAAAGCATCTAGCCGTTAACCAACTGATCGCAACCTCAGTTCTTTCTTGTAGTATCTCCATATTTTTTTAAGATTGAAAAAAATGTGACTTCTTCGTAAACTCACTCTTTGTTATAAACTGCCTTCACTGCTAAAAAAAACAGAGATAGGAAAAGAAAGTACCTAGCCGCTATCCAACAGAAGCTGGTCCCAGGAGCACAAAATCACAATTTTCTCTTCTCTGTGTATTTGATTCAGGAATGTTTACACTGCCATTCTCAGTCACTTTATGGTCACCTCCCCCCCCCCCCCCTTCTCATCTTAACGTAAGATTAAGGACTACAGCAAGTCACATAAAATTAATGCAATTGTGTCACAACACGGTGGAATCAGGCTTTCGTCAATTTACAACTCGTGGGCAATATTGCATACAGACGTAAGTCATTTTTTGGCAGCCTTTGAGATACGTCAGTATGCAATACTGCCCGCGAACTGTTCAAGGCTTGTGGTGCCCTACTATATAAGGATGCGAACCAACTTCACCCACCCCACAGTCCAGTATTTATTTATATAAATATATTATACTCTCAGCATCGAATGACAAGCGTACTATAATCTCTAAACAGAAAGAAAGGTGCCGGATACTTTTCTTAAAGCAGTCACGTGACAGTCTGATGCTGGCCTGTCTCACAATCAAACAGCTAACCACACATACCGGAGACCTACAAAATACTAATACTAATGTGCGTCCGTAAATTATCCAATGAGATGAATTGTTAATGTACATGCATATCATTAACCCCGTCCGTACGTCGTGTTTTACTATCGTTTCCATATGACGTGGGGAACTCTGTGTCCCCCCTTTCTAATGAGGAAATTTACTCGCTAATATGAAATCATAATCGCTAATAATAAAATCATCTGATGAATTATTAATGAATATGAACATCTTAAAATTTTCCACTGAATGTATGTGTACATCATTTAGGAAATGATCCGATGGATCATTAATGTACAGTATTACATTGATAAATTATCCGATAATTATAATAAACTCTTGCCTGCGTAGTTTCAAACATCTGCAATAAACAAAACCTACGCAGGATAGAAATATTTGGCCTTTGAACAGTTTCCAAAGACAATGTTTTGCTTTTGTGAAAGTACTAGTTAGTAGAAACAGTGTTGAATAACACCGACTCTTTCTTCTCCACTGACATATTTCCAAGTTTCTTGTGTCCCAATTTCATCCTCAACGCTTGAGATGTGAAAATGTTGTTTAACCTGAACTCCGTAAAAAAAAAAACCCCAAAAACAACCAATAATCAAGAAGAAAGTTCTCTTCCTTCCGATTCATCTCGCAAAAATCTAAGCTCAAATTTTGTGTAAAACATGTTCTTTAACTCTTCGTAGTTGACATAATATGGGTTTCATCTCTATGTTGTGGACGTTTTGAGTTATGGCTCGTTGCAAGTTCAGTATATCTCGGTGTTTTGAAAGTTTCGAGTTGTGTTATGTGAGGCAACGTGGTGGAATCAGGATCTGTTCAAATTTTTGGCATGTAGATTTATTGGTGTCATCTTAAAGCTTGTTCACTTGTCTTTATTTCAATGGAAAAAAATATCCATTTACCTTGAATACAAGTCGAGATATTTGCGAATGAAGAAGGAGGGGTTACCTGTTTTCAGAGATAAAATTAGTGAGAAAATGGCCGCCAAAGATTAGTTATTCCCTTAGCTTAACTCATTCGCTACGTATTTTTTTTCGGCTAGTGGACGAATTTTTTTCCGGAGGGCGAATGAGATGATGACTAGTGGGCAGTTAAAAGGTCTTTGGGGCCACAAATTCAAATAAATATCAACATATTATATACCAATATTTTCAGTATGGATTGTAGAATACATCTGTATTGTTTATTTATGTATTTTTCAACTTTGGTTCCTGTACGAGGCGATTATGCAACACAATTTTGATTGGATGTGGATAAAATTTGAAAATATAAACTTTATAATCTTTGGTGAAACTTAAAAAATATGCTTGCACCTAGTCAAATAATACTTCAAAATAACCATAAATGAATATAGAACTGGAAAATATTGAAAAGTATTGCAGTTATTTACATACATTCCATAATATTTGTACCTTTGGATCATAACATCCGATATTGAAAAAAAAAAAAAAACTAAAATCGTGAAAAACGATCACAAACAGAAAAAAACCCACTC
>NW_004797841.1:476364-480734 GCF_000002075.1 Aplysia californica
TATTAATTTTGTTATTGTTCTTCTTTTTATTATTAAAATCATTATCATTATTATTATTATTATTATTATTACAAGACACAGACCCGTTCTACGAACGGTGATAAAGGTCTTCCTCCAGATTCAGATTATAAGAACGTAAATTCTGTTTGATTGTCGCCTTTCTCCTTTTCGTCTCGCTTTCTCCTCTGTCTTGAGGAGTTAAACAAACTGTTCGTTCAGGGGTGGGGGTGGGGGTGGGGTGGGGGGGGGGGGCATCTTACTACATTAATAACTAGTATTCCGTGGGCATCTTTACTCCAAACAGATCTCGATCTAGATTGACATCTTCATGCTAACTACCCCAAATCAGTCTTGAATTCTGTGCTCCAAATACATCTAGGATATAGAGATCTAGATCTAGAGCCTTGCTCTATAAAAAGCTACACAGAAAATTTGCTCTAAATTTTGAAAACGTAAATACAACGATGTGAATATTTTGTGGGTTTAAAACAAACTCAACACGTTGGAGACATCACTAGATCTACACCAAATATATCTAAAAAAGTCCATACAATGAAGTTTGACCTGAAATACCCATCGACACTGCGAAGCATACATCCAAACAGAGTTTTGGCGCTCATATGACCTTATGCAATTGCGAGTGCCGTAAAATGTCTACTAAAACTATAAAAAAAAACCAGAGTTAGTTATCTAGACTTAGATATCGAGATTCTAGATCTGGAAACAGTAGAAGCAGCTTTGTACACACGAAGTAAAACTCTGTGGCACACACACGACAAAGCACAAATCGCACTTCTGTTCTTGCTAACTACTCCAAAACATTCTTGAATTCTGTGCTCCAAATACATCTAGGATAGCCCATAAAGAGATCTACATCTAGAGTCTTGCTCTGTGAAAAAAAATAAACTAAGCACCAAATATATGCGCCAAATTTTGAAAACGTCAATACAACGAAGTAAACATTTTGTGGGTTTAAACGAACTCAACGTGTTGGGGACATGACTACACCAAGTATGTAGAAAAAGTCAATAATACAATGAAGTTTGACCTGAAGTATCCATCGACACTGAGAAGCTCACATCCAGAGTTAGCGAGACTCTAGATCTGGAAATAGTAGAAGTAGCTGTCTCATACCCACGACGAAGCACAACATGAAACGGAAGTAGAATGGCTAATGGCAGAGTGAAAACATCTGAGAGCTTCGATTTACAGGAAAAAACCATCAAACCTGAAAAATCAAAATATAGTTTCCGAACTTTGAAAATATGCCCTCGTAACCCTTTGTGATAAATCTTAACTGACTCATATTTTCGTAGATTTTATGGGCGCACCTGTGTAAAAAATGTATACTGACCCTTCACAAAGGGGCTGAGCTTCATTATAATAAGATTATTATTATTATCATTATCATTATTATTTTTCTTCTTATTATTATTATTTAAACTATTATTGCTACTATCATCATCATCATTTGGCCTATATCATTATTATTAGTAGTATTATTAGTACTACTATTATTATCATTGTTGTTGTTGTTGCTGTTGTTGTAGTTGTTGATGTCGTCATTATCATCCTGGCTCACCTTGTACAGGTGTACGTAATCTTCCTTGGCCGGCCAGGTGGGAAACAGGTGGTACTCCAACATAAACTGGCGCACGTACTGAAACATGTCCGTCTCCATCATGTTCTCCATCACCGCCCACTCGTGGCCTTCCACGTCGATCTTCAGCACGTCAATCACTCTCTGAAACATAGATACGTATACATATGTATATAGATACGTATACATAGTATATATATATATTGTCAAGGACAAAAGTGGCCGTATAAGACAGGTGGCCGTCTTAGGCAGGACTGATCAAGATAAAGAAAACAAACCATTCCCATCTGAGGCCCCAATCGAAAGTAGCCCCATTATGTTGTCTTTGTTGGTGTTATTGTTGTTAGTTTGTATTTCGTTTGTAATTTTTATTTTGTCGCTGATTTTGCACAAGGGAGACAATAAAACGAAATGTATCAGACAAGGAAGACTGAGTGCCATGTTAAAACAAACGCATGGGTCAGAGAACGAGCGACGCTTTTGTAACAAGTTCATGTTGACGTCCTTTGTTACTTTGTTACAAGCTGGGTAAACAGTGACCACTCATCTCACTTACGATTTGTGTATGAGTTCTGGGCGGGGCTTATGGGTTATGAGGGATCACACGCCTATGCAACATGATCGGTTGGAGGGACTACCTAACAACAACGACAGGTGATTGAATTATGACGGCTCGCCCACAACGCCGGGGGTCAATGCACAATTTATAACAAAACGTAATGGAGTCACTAAGGTGACCGTCTTAGACAGGTATTATTGCTTAGTACGATAGGGGTTGTGTGTTAAATTATGGTGGCAGCGGCCGCGTTGGACAGGTGCCCGTTCTACACAGTTAAATTATATAGAAAAAACGCAAGGGGGGAAATGGAAAGTGGCCGTTTGTACAGGTGGCCGTCTTATAGAGGTGGCCGTCAGGGCAGGTTCGACTGTATATATATAATATATAGTGTGTCACGACGCGGTGGATTCAGACGCTCTTCAACCACTCTCTGAAACACACATAGATACATACTCATATATATATATATATATATACACACATATATATAGAGATATATACTCATATAGGCCTATATATATGTGACCTTCAGCACGTCAATCACTCTCTGAAAAACATAGATATGTATACATTATATATATATATATATATATATAATAATATATATGTGTCACGACGCGATGGATTCAGAGCATTCAGAGCACATCAATCCCTCTCTGAAACACACATAGATACACACACACACACACACAAATATATATATGTATATAGAACACATATGTGTCACAACGCGGAGGAATCAGACGCTCGTCAATCACTCTCTGAAACGCATAGCTACAAAATATAAACACACACACACACGTATATATTTTTAAACATATATATAATATATATATATATACATATACATATATATATAGGTGTATGTCATAACAAACGCAGTGGAATCAGGCTCTCCTCAATCACTCTCTGAAACAGGACATAGATACATAATACATACACATACACATATATTTTTTTTAACATATATATATTATATACATATACTATATACATATATATATATACATATGTGTGTGTGTGTGTGTGACAACAAACGCAGTGGAATCAGGCTCTCGTCAATCCCTCTCTGAAACAGGACATAGATATGTATACATACACGTATGTGTCACGACGCGGTGGAATCAGGTGCTTGTTAATTTTTGGTACCATCTTAAAGCTTGTTCATTTGTCTTGCTTTCGGTGAAAAGAATTAACATCTATCATGAATAGAATTGGAGATAGCCTATTTGTGATAGAGAAAGGTGGGGATCACCTGGTTTTCAGATGTAAAAATTTGTGACAAAATGGCCAAAAATGTTTGTCAACTTCCAAGCTTGAGAGTTCTTAGAAACTGCAAATTTACATTTTTGTGCCATAAGTCAACATTTTTCAGTAAAATCAACAGAGAAAATGTATTTTTAAATGAACCTTAATTAAAAGCGTTGAGTCAAAAAACAAAAAATTCGATAAATATTGCCAAAAGGGCAGAAAAATGCCAGTGTCTTCGAATTCATTATTTGGACGAGTGCCTGATTTCACCCCGATGCTTCACATATATTTGTTTTTTATTTTTGTAAAAGTTTTATGCACTTTCTCCAAATTACAAATATATACATATTAATTTTTGAAGAAAAAAAATGTCCCCAGAAATTTTATGGCACTTTTTCTGGAGCACAAATAGATACACATGTCTTTGTTCTTATTGTTTCAGTTAAAGTTTTAAGGTACTTGCGACACAAAATAGGTTATATAAATATTAAAGATTAGAGCAACAGCAACAAAAACTCCACTACCACCACCAACAACAACACCACCACCAACAACAACACCACCACCACCAACAACAGCAACAACAACTCACCAGCTCATGTTTCAACATCTGCACCATAGACTTGAGTGTCCTAATTTTCCACACCACTACCAACAACACCACCACCAACAACAACACCACCACCACCACTACCACCACCACCACAAACAACAACTAACCTGTTCATGTTTCAACATCTGCACCACCGACTTGAGTGTCCTCATCCTCCACTTCTGGTTATCCTGCACGTACATATCCCTGCGAGGGTTGAATGCGTCCGAGTTACTGCTGCCCAGACCCATGTTGTGGAAGGTTACGTTGTCGTTCCTTTTGTGGTCGGAGGTGTTCATGCTGGGGGGAGGAATGGTGGATTGGTTAGGGAGGGGAGGGAGGAGAGAGAGAGAGAGAGAGAGAGAGAG
>NW_004797841.1:481935-483289 GCF_000002075.1 Aplysia californica
TCTCTCTCTCTCTCCCTTTTTAACTCCCAGTGCAGCTTAGGCCATCAACAACATTTCTCCAGCGAAGCCTGTCCTGTGCATCCTTTTCTATATTCTGTTTCCATGATAACCCCGCTTTTTCATTTTCCGCTCGTCGTACCGCTCGCCTCCATGTCGTCTTTGGTCTTCCTTTCTTACGTTTTCCTTGTGGATGGTGATCTGCTTGGCTATAAGGCGTCACGACGCGCTTGAATCAGGCGCTCGTCAATTTTCGGGCATAGTTTTAGTAAGTGTTTTACGGCACTTGCAACACAAAAACTTATAAGGTCATATAAGTGCCGAAGATTAGAGGTGTTACAAGAGAGTAACAAAGACATAAAAGGAGGGGAGGTGATAAAGAAGGTAGATATTTGATAGGAAAAACGGAGCAAACCGCACCAGAGCACCCGCCAACCATCCACAAGGTCATATAAGGGTCGAAGATTAGAGATGTTACAAGAGAGTAACAAACACAAAAAAGAAGGAGGGGAGATAAGGACGATAGATGTTTGATAGGAAAGAAGGAGCAAACCGCACCAGAGCACCCGCCAACCACCCACAAGGTCATATAAGTGTCGAAGATTAGAGGTGTTACAAGATAGTAACAAACACAAAAAAGAAGGAGGGGAGATAATTACAAGAGAGTAACAAACACAAAAAAAGAAGGAGGGGAGATAAGGACGATAGATGTTTGATAGGAAAGAAGAAGCAAACCACACCAGAGCACCAGAAAATGGCCACCAAAGGTTGGTGACTTCCAAAGCTTGAGAGTCTTTGGTGGAAGCTGCAATTTTAATTTTTGTGTGCCTTTGATCAAGTTTTTAAAGAAGTAAAATCTATACAGAAACGTGTTCTTAAGTGTACATAAAGGGTACTGACCAAGACCCCGGCTCCAGATAATCTTCTTCTTCTTCTTCTTCTTCTCCTTCTCCTTCTTCTTCTTCTTCTTCTTCTTCTTCTTCTTCTTCTTCTTCTTCTTTTTCTTCTTCTTCTTTGTCTTCTTCTTCTTTTTCTTCTTCTTCTTCTTCTCCTTCTCCTTCTCCTTCGTCATCTTCTTCTTCTTCTTCTGCTTCTCCTTCTTCGTCATCTTCTTCTTCTTCTTCTTCTTCTTCTTCTTCTTCTTCTTCTTCTTTTTCTTCTTCTTCTTTGTCTTCTTCTTCTTTTTCTTCTTCTTCTTCTTCTCCTTCTCCTTCTCCTTCGTCATCTTCTTCTTCTTCTTCTGCTTCTCCTTCTTCGTCATCTTCTTCTTCTTCTTCTTCTTCTTCTTCTTCTTCTTCTTCTTCTTTTTCTTCTTCTTCTTCTTCTTCTTCTTCTTCTTCTTCTTCTTCTTCTTCTT
>NW_004797841.1:483569-486327 GCF_000002075.1 Aplysia californica
CCCCCTTTTGCAAACCTGTAAAGGGTTAGTTAGTGTGAAAAGGGAACAATAAAGACTCGACAAAAACTTAACAGAACCGAAAAAAAAAGAACAAAATCGGAGAAAAAAACCCCCATAACCATCCAAAATTGATCATCTTAATTAATAGACTTACCGACGTGTCATGTTTCCTTCCTCATGAAACGTAATTAGTATAATAATACTAGCTGCAGGGTACCCCGTTCGATGAACGGACTAAATAAAAAACAAAAAAATCGATCGTCAAGTCATCGTGGGATCATTGGCGCTAATAGTAATAATGACCTTATGCAGTTGCGAGCGCCGTAAAAACTGTACTAAAACTAAAAAACATTGTGTGAACAATGTGCACAGCTTGTAAACCAGTGTGCACTGCTTGTGAACGGAAGCCTCACTTGTTTACAACGGCGTCTTAGAAGACTGACTTCCCCAAGATTAGATCTAAACGAAACTAATGAAAAACTGAAAATTAAACTACAGTGACTTCAGACTCAATACAACTGTGCACCCTTTAAATGTTTCTGAACCACCGTTAATTTTTTGTTTTCAAAATCGAAAATTAAGTGGTTCGGAAGTTTTAGGCGACCAAAGCGACGAATTTCCCCAAATATAATTATAACAGAAAACCTTTTATCACTTCCCGAACACCCATAAAAACAACGTCAAAAAGCTAAAATTAATTAATTTTTTTTTAAAAAGGAAAGAAGCCCCCATAAAAAAGTCAACCAGCTTTTATCAGCACGAGTGATGATTATTGATCAACAGTTTTACATTTCGTAAGAGTAAGAGTTTTACAGCACTTGCAACACAATAAGGTCGTATAAGTGCCGATGATTATATATATATTTCAAGAGAGTAACAAACACAAAAAAGGAAGGAGCAGAAATTTAAAGGACGATAGAATATGTTTAATAGGAAAGAAGAAGCAAACCACACCAGAGCACCCGCCAACCACCCACGCCAAAATCTAAAATAAAAATGAATGTAACGCTTTGCAGACGTAGCGGACAAATACGTGCGATCAGTACCACACCAAAGGCAATGAAAATGGTGAAATGGTATAGGTTTAAGGCCCCTATCAACACTATTAGGTTATCTAAGAGCCGGGACCTCCTAGTTTAACGCCCGTCTCCGAAAGGACCGAGCCAAGTGGGAAATTCGTGTAAAGTGCCTTTCCCAAAGACACAACGTCGGACCGAGCTGAGGCTCGAACCCCCGAGCCTGCATTCTGATGATTACGAGTCCAGTAGCCTAACCACTAGGCAATGATGTGGTCACATTTCCAACCATAACACTACACGAATCGGAAACATGAATTTGCGTTATCATATTATTATTTCATGCCTGTTGCTGCTTATCCTTTTTTAAAAGTGCCCCGAAACAGCAAGTCTTCAAGCGTTTGTCGAATGAGCAGAATGAGCGTTGTTATTGAGTTAAAAACGCACCCCCCCCCCCAACCCATAAAATGTCAGCCAGCCCTTGCTTTAGATCCATCCGCACCATTGGTGTCAGCCACACAAATTGTAACAGTTCTCGGCGGCAGACGCACACTAGAATTGCACAGATGTGGGATCTATCGACTATTATATTATTTTTGTTTGCTGCAGATCACACAAATATATATAGCCACTAAAGTAAAACTGTCGCAAATCAATTATTATTGTCAAGAAAATTTCAGATCTAACAGCAAAATATCAAATTAGAGGTTTAAAACAGGAGCGCCTTTATTAATAAACGTTTGTCTGTAAATATATCCAAACTGAAAAGTGTTTTTAATTATATGTATAAAGTATATGAACAAAAAAACCACACCAAAACTAACACTAACGAACAAACAAAAACTCAGTAAAAATCGCCAAAAAGGCTCGACTGAAATTGCCGGTTTCTCTGATCTGATTTCATTATTTTGACGAGCGCCTGATTTCACCACGCTGCCTCACCACATTTTATATTGATTGCTCTATCTCCGTCGGAGATCCGTCTCCGGATAGAGATACCGTGGTTCTCAGCACGGGCGAAGCTTGCACGTCGTGTGTGAAACCACTTAGCAGCGATCAACGGGGGAATCTGATCAACTTTTTCCCGGAAACGGAGAGAGTGACGTCTACTGCTCACTCGCTCAATGCGACATTGTTGCTGTTGTTGTAGTTGTCGCTGTTGTTGTTCCGATTTAGTTTTAGTTTTTATAAGAGTATTACGGCACTTGCAACACAATAAGGTCAAAATATAATTGTCGAAGACTAGAGGTGTTACAAGAGAGTAACAAGCACAAAAAAGAAGGAGGGGAGATGAGGACGACAGATGTTTTATCATAGGAAAGAAGGAGCACACCACACCAGAGCACCCGCCAACCGCCCACTCTTCCATTTCTCATTTTCTTGTACACAATCACACACATACACACCATACATACACGTATACTCGGTATATACACACACACACACACACACACACACACACACACACACACACACACACACAAACCCAAACCCAACACAAATAGAAACATACACACACAACCAAACACACACTCATATTACACAAACACACATGCACAAAAACACACCCACACGCACACACACACACACATACATGGACATCTACAACACAAATACAAACATATACACACACAATCAAACACATACACACATATAGCCAGCCTACATACACAATTACACAACCACACACGCACACAATCACACAAACACACACACATGCTCTGGCAGACCCAAGTCAGCAG
>NW_004797841.1:486565-487675 GCF_000002075.1 Aplysia californica
ACACACACACAAATACACATACACTAATACACGCACAGATTTTCATAACCAACAAACGTTCAGAGAAAAAGATTTTAAAAAACAACAAACGATGCTGGAAAAAAAGAGAGACAGAAAAAAAGAGAGAAGAGCAAGAGCCCGGAAAGATAACGACCCAGAAATCTACCAATCAGTGCCCCATTTCCCAGCAGACAAATAAATCTTTAGAGCAAACAGAGCCGGGCTATGCGGGCCAGAAAATCGACCACTAGCTCTGTCGGCCAGGGAAAACTCCCCGCTAGAACCTGGCTCTGTTCCTGAGCTACCAGTGGCGCCCTCCAACCACCCACTCACAAAACTATTGGTAGTGATAATCACGTTAAAAGAGTGCGGTGGCGGAGCGGTTAGTGTGCTCGTCTCCGAAGCGGAAAGTCCGAGTTCGAACCTCGGTTCGGACACGGATGATTTTTTTTTCGCCCCTTCCTACTCACCCAGCAGTAATGGGTACCTGACTTCGAGTTGGGGAAGTAAAAGCGGCGTGGAAAGGAACTGGCCACCCTACCACAATATGCCGAAGGCCCAGGAAGTTGTCTCACTAACAAATCATCCCCAATATCCGGATCGGATGCGCGAACAACTTTACTTTACTTTGGATCACCATTCGCAGGAATCAGACATTTATCCATTTTGAGCATACGGAGTTATAGGTATCATCTCAGTTTAGTAAATTTTAGTAAGGTTTTACGGCACTCGAAACTGCATTGGGTCATATGAGCGACAAGGGTTGGGTGTCAACAGAGAAGTCCAAACAGGGAATCAGACTTACTCTGCTCACCTCTCTAGCTTCAACAGCACAAAGTCTACTTCGACTATCAAGGCAGCTCAAGAATGGCAGTTCACAAGAGAGTGACAAACCTAAAAAAGAAGCAGAGGAAAAATGACGATAGTAAGGATGAGGAAAGAAAAAGCAGCAGTTCCCCCGATGTTGTTACGGCACAGTATGAGCATGGCATTGAGAAACCAGCCAATTTACAATTCTACTGTGCATAAGAACATGTTAATACCCCCCCTCCCCTTTGGGAATGGCCTAAAGACAACTTCCGTCAGTAGTACTGCCCTGGGAAAAGGGGG
>NW_004797841.1:491157-492683 GCF_000002075.1 Aplysia californica
ACACACACACACACACACACACACACTCATACACACACACACACACACACACACACACACACAAGAGCCCACCCACCCTGAACTCGCGACAATGCCACACGTCGACTTGGTAGTTTTAAGCTTAATTAACCCTTTATGTTTGAGTAAGGTTTTACGGCGCTCGCAACTGCACAAGGGGAGGATGTCAACAGAGAAGTCCAAACGGGGAATCGGACTTACTCTGCTCACCTCTCTAGCCTCAACAGTACAAAGTCTGCTTCGAATATCAAGGCACCCCGGAAATAGCATAGCAGTTCACAAGCGAGTGGCAAACATACAAAAGAAGTAGAGTGAAAATGACGAGAGTAAGGATGAGGAAAGAAAAATCAGCAGTCCTACCTATGTTGTTCCGGCACAGTATGAGCATGACATTGATAAATCAGCCCATTTAGTCTACTGGGCATAAGAACATGTTATTTTATTATTTTTAGTAGAGGGTTTTACGGCGCTCGCAACTGCTTAAGGTCATATGAGCGCCAAGGGGTGGATGTCAACAGAGAAGTCCTTACAGGGAATCAAGACTTACTCTGCTCACCTCTCCAGCTTCAACAGCACAAAGTGTGCTTCGACTATCAAGGCACCCCGGAAAAAGCAGGTCACAAGAGAGTGACAAACATACAAAAGAAGTAGAGGAAAATGACAATAGTAAGGATTAGGAGAGAAAATGCAGCAGTTCCCTGTTGTAGATCAGGCACAGTTATGAGCGTTACAGGATGAATCAGCCCATTTACAATTCTACTTTTCTTGAACGAGAAGTATCCCCCCTTTGGGAATGGCCTAAAGACACTACAGTCAGTGGCACTGCCCCGGGGGGTAAGAACATGTTAATATTCCCCCCTTTGGGAATGGCCTAAAGAAAAGGCACTTCAGTCAGTAGCACAAAGCAGACACACCTGTCCGACCGGCAGCAGAACAAACTAATTGTTCAGGCAAATTTTTAAAATCATCCCACACAAATCATAAATACGTTTTAGTTTAAGTGACAGCTTTACGGCACTTACAACACAATTAGGTCATATAAGTGCCGAAGATCAGAGGTGTTACAAAAAGAGTGACAAACACAAAAAAATGAGGAGTGATAAGGACGATAGATGTTGATATAGGAAAGATTGAAGGAGCAAACCCCACCAGAGCACCCGCCAACCACCCACCCAGAGACACTCAATTTTCTTGAATCATAATAAGCATAATGTAGTTGTCGATCTTTTATAAAAATTTCTTCAGGTAACGAAAACAGAATTGAAAAAATCTGCATGAATTAAACGACATTATTACGCTCTCTTTTTTTTTTTTTTAGTATTCAAAGTGCCCTCATGGCGCTCATATGACCTTATGCAGTCGCGAGCGCCGTAAAACCTCTACTAAAACTCAAAAGTGCCCTCATGGCGCTCATATGACCTTATGCAGTCGCGAGCGCCGTAAAACCTCTACTAAAACTCAAAAGTGCCCTCATGGCGCTCATATGACCTTATGCAGTCGCGAGCGCC
>NW_004797841.1:496599-497642 GCF_000002075.1 Aplysia californica
GGGGGTCGGAGAGTGGGAAGGGTTATGTTCTGTGTTGAATTGTAATTCTTTAGTACCACCATGGCGGTCACGTTTAGGTCAACGTTTCCCCAGCCAGACAGCTCGGAGCAGGCAAACAGAACTTCTCGACGAGAGTAAATATGAGACATCGTGGTGGAATCAGGCGCTCGTCAATATTTTAGGCATATTAGGGCGCTATTACTTACTTACTTACTTATTGTCTCCCTACTCTGTCAGGTACATATGGCGGAGACTGTAGTCGACGCCACACTTGTCTGTCCCTTGCCACGTCCTCTAATTTCGGCACTTCCAGGCCCTGGGTGATTGCCTCATATTATATTGTGCCTCTACAGTTTCCAGTTGGTCTTCCCCGCTTTTTCTTTCCAGTTGGTTTCCAATAGCACGTTCGATATGGCGCTATTGGGATCATGTTAAAGATATTTTACTAGTCTTGCTTTCAATGAAAAAAATATCCATTTATTTTTAATACAAGTCGAGATATTTGCCATATAAGGAAGTGGGGGGTCGCCTGGTCTCAAGAGGTAAAATTAGCGAGAAAATGGCTGCAAACGTTTAATTGGTTCCTTAGTTTGAGAGTCAGTGGAAACAGAAAATTTACATTTCCTGTGACTTTAATCAACGATTTTCAGCACAGTGCACACATAAATGTGTTCTTTAAATTGGACATGGAAGGTGTTGAGCCAAAAAATTTTTTTTTATATTGATTATTAACATTTCCAGTCCTGCGGAATAATGCCAGTTTTTTCACTTGCATCATTTTGACGAGCGCCTGATTCCACCACGTCGTGACACATTAAATACGTCTCTGTTGACCACCGCTCTCACACTCACACCAGAGGAGTGGGCGTTTGGAGGGTGCTCTGGTGTGGTTCACTCCTTCTTTCGCCTGTCTATCAATAAACATCTGTCGTCCTGATCTGTCTTTCTTTTTATTTGTGTTTGTTTTGTTGTTTAGTATAGGGTTTTACGGCGCTCGCAACTGCATAAGGTCATATGAGCGCGCGGGACACACCTAATACTTT
>NW_004797841.1:499157-499596 GCF_000002075.1 Aplysia californica
GGCTACGCCCCCAAAGTCAAAATATGGCTCAAAATCAGGGAATTTGAGTTGTAGGCATTTTTAGCTTCCTCGGCCTCTCCAACAACTATTTCATCGCATAAGAACCCCCAAAAACGTATTTTTTTCCATACCGGCATTTTGTAACCGCCATTTCCTCATAAAGTCAGCATTTTATCTTTCTTTATCAGCCGTTTTCTCAAAACGCGACTTTTCTCAATACTTTTTTGAATAACTCCACCATTTTTCATCCAATCTTCATGAAATTTTCAGAGTGAAGAGAAGAGGTAATACTAAAATATTTTCTGTTGAATTTTTTATATATGGAATAGATTTTTGTTGGTGGTGTCTGGAATGTGGATTTTCACGGATTTTTTCGCAAACTTGAATGCTGCCTCAGGAAAAAATTCATTAAAAATTTTCTAATTCGTTCAGGAAAAAA
>NW_004797841.1:501588-505377 GCF_000002075.1 Aplysia californica
AGTATTGAATACGCGTGTACACACATACACATATTCACTTACGCACGCACGCACACACACATACATACACACACACACACACACACACACACACATACATACACACATACACACACATACATACACACACATACATACACACATACACGTACACACATACACATACACACACACATACACATACACACACACGTACATACGCGCATACAAACTCATGACGATCTACAGCTCGGACAGGTTTCTGTCTAATCGAAATATGATGAAAATAGAAATTGCGCTTTTACTTTCTTCTTAGACAGTTCTAGATTTTCTGCTTCTCTGATAGTTGATTGATTTGATTATGACTGAGTAGGTGTTTTACGGCACTATCGACCCAACTTAGGTCATCTCTGATAGTTTTTTTGAATCCTATTCGATAGACCTCACTCTTTCCAAAACTGAGACAAGCATAATATCGTCTACAAGCCCCCCCCCCCCCCCCCCCCCCCCCCCCCCCCCCCCCCCTTCCGGTCCTTCCCGTCCGTTACACCCTTTACAGTTTCAGCAGATTTCATATCAAGGCGCAAAATCACTCAAACATTAATTTGTGACAACCGGAGACTACCCTGAACTTCAAATATAACGGATGTGCCTTAAAGCTGCACTTTTAGTTTAGTTCTTCTTCTTCCTCGTTCTCGATGACAGCAGCTAGACAGTCAGTCCGACGTCGCGCACAAGTGTTAGTAGAGGTTTTACGGCGTTCGCAGCTGCATAAGGTCACATGAGCGCCAGAAGATTAGAGGTGTTACAAGAGAGTAACAAACATAAAAAAGAAGAAGGGGAGATTTAATAAGGATGATAGATGTTTGATAGGAAAAAGCAAACCACACCAGAGCACCCGCCAACAAACCCACAAAGTTACACCTTCAAGTCAAGGTAAAATGGTAATGTGCGTTCGTGGGTTGTTGGCTGGTGGTCTGGTGTGGTCTGCTCCTTCTTTCCTTCTTATCAAACATTCTACCGTCCTCAATCTCCCCTCCTTTTTTTGTGTTTGCCTAGTGGTTAGGCTAGCGGACTCGTAATCGTGAGGTTGCGTGTTCGGGGGTTCGTGCCGCGGGCCCGATGTTGGGTAATTGGGAAAGACACTTTACATGAATTTTCCTCACTTCACCCAGGTGAGAATTTGTACGGTACCCGGCCAATACTTTAGGCATGTATAAATGACATCAATAGAAAATCTTCAAATTCGACTACAGATCTAGTGTTGATTTTTTGGCCAACATCTCCATAATTTGTGGATTGCGAGAAGTAACTCATTTTGTCAGCACATCTCATAGTAGCCAACTTGTACTTGTGTGGGGTTTGGTAAGTGTTTTACGGTGCTCGTAACTGCGTAAGGTCATAATATGAGAGCGCGCGGGACACATTGAACATTTTCAGTTTGATTGGGATTTTGAATTTTTCCCGGGTGGCGGCAGAAGCCTACTCTAAACAAACACAATAAAAGAAGGAGGACAGATTGAGAACAGATTGAGGACAGATTGAGGACTGATTGAGGACAGATTGAGGACTGATTGAGGACAGATTGAGGACTGATTGAGGACTGATCGAGGACAGATTGGGAACAGGTTGAGGACAGATTGAGGACAGATTGAGGACAGGTTGAGGACAGGTTGAGGACAGATTGAGGACAGATTGAGGACAGGTTGAAGACAGATTGAGGACAGATTGAGGACAGATTGGGCACAGGTTGAGGACAGATTGAGGACAGATTGACGACAGGTTGAGGACAGATTGAGGACAGATTGGGCACAGGTTGAAGACAGGTTGAGGACAGGTTGAAGACAGGTTGAGGACAGGTTGAGGACAGGTTGAGGACAGGTTGAGGACAGGTTGAGGACAAGTTGGGGACAGGTTGAGGACAGGTTGAGGACGATAGATCAAATGTTTGATAGGGAAAGAAGGAGCAAACCACGCTGCTGTGGCACCCGCCAACCACCCACGAACGGGCTTTATTAACCCTGTTTGCTGTGAAAGTTTAGCTGAGACAAATTTATAAAGGCGCCCCTTTTCGTACAAATCGTACTTTGGTAGGGGGCTCTCGAGGTCTTTTAGCTTTAGTAGAGGTTTTACGGCGCTCGCAGCTGCATAAGGTCATATAAGTGCCAAAAGATTAGAGGTGTTGCAAGAGAGTAACAAACATTTAAAAAAAAGAAAAAGGGGAGATAAGGACGATAGATGTTTGATAGGAAAGAAGAAGCAAACCACACCAGAGCACCCACGTTACAATTTTTTTTTATTTTAGTAAGTGTTTTACGACGGTTGCAAGTGCGCATGTGAGCGCAGCAGGACACATAAAGTGACATTAAACATTTTCAGTTTGGTAGGGATTTTGAATTTTGCTCGGGTGGCGGCCGAAGCCTACTCCTATCGATTTTAGACCACCAAGGGATCTTTAACTGGCAACAACTTGCACACGAGACCTCCGTGATTTTTCGCCTTTATACCCAAAAGCTAGGTGTAGATCTTACCTACCCTAGGATCATGGGTGTGGCAGAAAGACAAGTAAAGGGCCAAGGAGTAGCTGCAGTAGAAAGGCACCAGAAAGAGTCAGGAGCCCAGAGGGAAGGGGCAAAAGAGAAAGGGGAGGGGGTGGGGGGGTGCAGAAAGTGGAGACGAACGCAGTCGACAGAATTTTAAAAACAACTAAGCAGGCCTTAAGCTTTACACTTTCACTCCTTAACTCTTCCTCTTTTTATGTGTTTGGTTGTTGTTTTTTTCCTCTCGTAATACATGTAATCTTCTGCACTTATTTGACATAACTGTGTCGCAGCAAGTGCCGTAAAACCAAAATAAAGCAAAACGAAAGATAAAATCCGTTCACTGCCTCGTGGCCACCCTTTCCTAATTATCTCAGCGACTGTCTACTGTACGGCCCTCCTTTTATTTTGTTTGTTTTGGTAAGTGTTTTACGGCAATCGCAACTGCATAAGGACAGATGAGGGCGCGTGATACATTAAAAACATTTTCAGTTGGTAAGAAATTCAGCAGTAAGAAGGAGCCAAGGAGCAACAGTAGAAAGGCTGCAGAAAGAGTCAGGAGCCCAGAGGAGGGGGCAAAGGAGGTGAGGGGGCGGGGACAGAAAGAGGAGAGGAAAACAGACGACAGAATATTGCTAGAGAGCGGGAAAGAAGGTTAAAGGAGACAATTATAGAGAAGAAAATTTTCCGTTGCTACCGGGATTCGAACCCGGGACCTTTTACTTAGAGGCGAACACCTTAACCTCCCAGCCATGGGAACCCCCGGCCCTGCTTTTGTCCATGTTATAAATCTACATCTAGACTGACCTTAATTCTTCAATGTCTTTCAATTTGCATGTTAAATGGCTTCTTCAAACCTATAAATTTAAATGCTGTTATGGTCCAATAATGTAATGGTCCAATTTTTATGGTCTAAAATTGTAATGGCCAAGTGCTGTCATGGTACAAAGTTATTATGGTACAATGTTGGTATGCTATTTTTCTTATTTGGAAAACTCGCAAGGCGTTTTACCTAAACATTCAATTTTACAGTAACAAAAGCATTTAGCCATTTTTGGGGGTTTGTTTTTGTAAAATGTTTTACGGCGCTTGCAACTGCATAAGGTCATATGAGCGCGCGGGACACAGCTTATATTTTCAGTTGGTAGGAAATTTTGAATGTTGCACGGGTGGCGGCCGAAGCCTACTCTTATCGATTTTAGACCACCAAGGGATCTTTAACGTGCGCAACTTGCACACGGGCCCTCCGAGATTTTTCGCCCTTGTCCGA
>NW_004797841.1:505874-508476 GCF_000002075.1 Aplysia californica
GGGGTCCTCGAGGGTACGAATAATGAGCAGGGCGTGGAGAAAAATCGCTACCTCGGAAGTACAAAGTTCTATCTGCGCAGTGTCTGTTTTTGAGAAATTTGACGTCAAACATTTTTGGGTTTCACAACATGTCAAGCTTTTTCGCATTATAAAATTCTTGGAATATCTTGATAGCGACCCGGAATATTTTCATGATTTTAATAGAGCAGATAGAGCACTGATATTTCTTCTCACATGGTCTTTGTAACTAAAAAAACACTGCCAAAAATGTTAGAGCTTTGTAATTCTGAGGTTCCGAAATGTGAGGGTGAAATTATTTGTGAGGCAGCGTGGTGGAATCAGGCTCTCGTCAAAATAATCGAAGTGAAGAAACTTGCTTTTTTCCACAGGTTTATGAATTTTTATCAAATTTTTGTTTTTGGTTCAACACCTTTCATGGCCATTAAAGAACTAATTTCTGTGTGGATTTTTCTGAAAAACCTTGATTAAAAGCACAAAAAATGTAAATCCTCAGTTACCACGGACTTCTTAAGCTAAGGAAATAACTAATATTTTGCGGCCGTTTTCTCACTCATTTTACCTCTGAAAACAGGTGACCCCCACCCCTTCTTTCGCAAATATCTGGACTTGTATTCAAGATAAATGGATATTTTTTCCATCCAAATAAAGACAAGTGAACAAGCTTTAAGATGACACCAATAACTCCACATGCCCAAAACTTGACGAGAGCCTGGTTCCACCATGATGCCTCACATTTTTGTCTTGTCATTGTTGATGAACGCAAAGTGACCCCGGTACTGAAAACCATTGTAAATCGTGAACACTCGTGTAAGGTGCATTAAAAAAACACATTAAAAAAAAACACAAACAAAAACAACCAAACAATAGACAATGAGACCAAATGAATGGTTGACGCCCTCGAGTCTTGCATAGCAAAGATTATTCCTGAAGGTCAGTCGAGTTTTTAACACATGCGAAAATTCCCAGCGCGTTTGGGCAAGAGATAAGAGAGAGCCGGACTGAGAGAGAGCCGGACTGCGAGGTACATGCCCACTTGGTGGTCGGAAGAAAGTTTTGTTTTAGTTTTAGTAAGTGTCTTACGGCACTCGCAACACAATAAGATCATATAAGTGCCGAAGATTAAAGGTGTTACAAGAGAGTACTAAACACAAAAAAGAAGGAGGAGAGGTATTTAGTTTTAGTTTTAGTAGATGTTTTACGGCACTCGCAACACAATACGGTCATATAAGTAACTCAGGAATCACATGATTCATAGCCCAGTGCTGGACTCGTTACGCCATTAGTGGGACTGTCTTTTTTGTTTTAGTGTGTTTTACGGCACTTGCAACACAATAAGGTCATATTATAGGTGCCGAAGAGTAGAGGTGTTACAAGAGAGTAACAAACACAAAAAGGAGGAGGGGAGGTATAAGGACAATAGATGTTTGATAGGAAAGAAGAAGTCGAAGAAGCAAACCACACCAGAGCACCCGCCAACCACCCACAGAGATAAGAGTGCCGGACTGCGTGGTACATGCGCATTAAGTGGGAGTGTCTGTCGTCGGAAAAAAAGTTTTATTTAAGTTAAGTAAGTGTTTTACGGCACTTGCAACTGCATAAGGTCATATGAGCGCGTGGGACACATTAAACATTTTCAGTTGGTAGTTGGTAGTAAAATTTTGAATTTTGCCCAGGTGGCGGCAGAAGCCTACTCTTATATCAATTTTAAACCGCCAATGGATCTTTAGCGTGCGCAGCATGCACACGGGTCCTCCAAGACTTTTCGCCCTTGTTCGAGAAGCCTAGGTGTAGATCTTTCCTACCAAAGATCAGGGGTGTGGCTGAAGGAAAGCACTATTCCCAGTGACACAGGGAATAGGCCCAGAAACCACTGGCAATAGGGCCTAGGTCAGAACTGTTCCCATTGTCACTGAGTACTGACAGGCCCATTAGATCTATTGTTCCAACACTGATCTGCATGGGCATGATGGTGATGGGTTACTAAATACTACACTATATCTAATGTAGATCTAGATTCTGGGTTCTAGTTCTAACTAAAGTAGATTCTGGTGTGCGTGGAAGATTTTTTTTTTTAAGAAAAAGGAATGATCATTCTATGCTTGTTTGTTATTCAGTGGTAATTAAAATGTAGGCCTAGATCTACGTGCAGATCTAGATCTATCTACATGACGTATTTTGGAGACCACGGTACAGGACAGGTAGAAATCCTTCCCGATTCTTCTTTGTTCTAGATCTTGATCTATCTATTCAACGGTCAAGTCTAAGCTTTTCTGATTTTTTTTTAATGCAAAGAGTTCCGTTGTCACTGGGAGTAGTCACTTCAGTGGCTGAAAGATTAGTAAGAAGGAGCCAAGGAGTGTCTATCGTCGTAAGAACGTTTATTGTGAAGAAAGTAAAGAGAGGCGGCATATCCAGAGAAGTAGGACATAATTATTATTAGTGGCGTCGGTGGCCTAGTGGTTAGGCTATCGGACTCGCAACCGTAAGGTCGTGGGTTCGAATCCTGTCAAGGGCCCGACGTTGTGTCCTTGGGAAAGGCACTTTACACGAATTTTCCTCACTTCACCCAGGTGGGAATGGG
>NW_004797841.1:511457-512529 GCF_000002075.1 Aplysia californica
GGGGGCGTGTTTTATTTTACTATAAAAGTGCGGTCAAAAATTCGTGGCGCAACTTATTGTCAAATATCTCCTCAACTATCGAACATAAACTCTCCAGCTTTTTCACAGTGACTTGTATCAATGTGTCTCAATAGACCAATGTAAACACCTGTTAGCTCTATTCTAGAAAATTCCTTAATAAATTTATACTGATAAAAATCTCAGTGAGTGGTTTCTTCTGATTTTAAAAGGTAGACAGCTGGGACAATATCGCTTTTAAAAGCAAGCCCGTCATTTTTTCTCTAATCGCAGGATTATAATCTCTTCACGCATTTTTTGAGAACTTTTAGTTTTAGTTTTTTTAAAAGAGTTCACTAGAAATTTAATTTCTTGTAACTAGTTTTGCCACTAAAAAAGTGTCAGTGGTGACCTGTGACGTCGGCCACATGTGTATACAGAATGTGTGTGAGAAGCGGAAAGCGCTGTGAACAATTCCATTTTCCGCGTGAAGGAGATTAGGCAGTATTTTATATATAACTTTGTGAAGGAAAGATTTTAAATCTAGCCTCAATTGTCGTAGAAAAATATGATTAAGTTTAGACAAATTGATACAGACTGCAGTGCAAAGTATGGGTGATAGTGATTCATCTGTTCAAAAGATATGTGGGGATAAGTTGCGCCAGGAATAATTGACCGCACTATAGTCGCTATCCCAGAATTGCAAATTTCAATCTTTTTTAGTTTTAGTAGGGGTTTTTACGTCGCTCGCAACTAGATAAAGTCATATGAGCGCCAGAAGATTAGAGGTGATACAAGAGAGTAACGAACATAAAAAAAGAAGAAGGGGAGATAAGGGCGATAGTCATTTGACAGGAAAGAAGAAGCATAGAATGGCGTCGGTGGCCTAGTGGTTAGGCTCTAGGACTCGCAACCGTAAGGTCGTGGGTTCGAATCCCGTCAGGGGCCCGACGTTGTGTCCTTGGGAAAGGCACTTTGCACAAATTTTCCTCACTTTACCCAGGTGGAAATTGGTACCCAGCTATAGACAGTGAAAGATCTTGTCAGTTTGATAGTGTTTGAGCGCGTGAAATCC
>NW_004797841.1:517548-519080 GCF_000002075.1 Aplysia californica
AGAGAGAGAGAGAGAGAGAGAGAGAGAGAGAGAGAGAGAGAGAGAGAGAGACACACACACACACACACACACAAAACAAACACACAGAAAGAGAGATCATCATGCGAGGCCTTCCTTGCAAGTTGCATTACTCACCCAAAAAAAACCCTCAACACGGAGCAGCGAGCACTGAGCTAGATCAAGAGGGAAGGAAGGCTATCCACTGAAACAACGCAGCAACCCACACACGCTCTCGCTAAAACACGCGATCGCGCACACACGCGCACACAATCCGAGGCACAGATGAAAAACCGTCACTCGTATGATGGATCGACAGACACTTATTCCGTGATCGCTTCTCCCTGTCTTTTAAAGATGAATAGAATACAACTAGTAGAGTAATTAGAATAATATTCCCAGTTTCGTCCGAAACACAAACACACACACACACACACAGCCTTCTTCTATCTGGGTCGTATAGCACTAGGCTCGGTCAGAGCATCACACTAGCACTGACCGGCTAGGGCTGGGCAAAGAGTCACTTTAGCACAATCCGGATAATAATAATAATAATAATATGTTAGTGCACCTCTTCGGCAAGTAAGAGATCTAGGGGCCAATGCGTTATTAATGAACCGCTTCGGCAAATTATGAGTCAGAACCAATTCAACAAACGGACACTTCGCATCACGTACACAAACGGGTTAGCCATTTCTTCAACAAATCGATTGAGATTTATCCGGTTATCCGGAGTTTACCCACATTTACTGACCGACCTAGATTCCGAGTCTCGAGTGCTGCTGGCTGCTGTCTGGCTCTGGCCGATCTTGGGGATAGAGGAGGAAACAGAATAACATAAACGACGCTTCGAAACATCAAGGCAGCATTCGTGCTGTTCGAATAATCGTGCGAATAGTTGGTTTATTTGTTTGTTGCTGTTTTTAAAAAAAAAAAAGGTACATTGTCATCATTCGCGATTCATTATTCACTATATTCGTAATCAGGTATTATTTTGATTTCATCCCCGGTTCAAGGGTGGTTGGCAGGTGCTCTGGTGTGGTTTGCTTCTTCTTTCCTATCAAACATCTATCGTCTTTATCTCCCCTCCTTCTTTTTTGTGTTTACTACTCTCTTAAAACACCTGTAATCTTCGGCACTTATATGACCATATTATTGTGTTGGAAAAAAACACTAATTACAAAACAAATCATTCCCGGTTCATGCTCAGATTTCCAAAAAGGTCGCTTTTAACACCCGTAGTTATCAAGGACAAACTATTTCTGTATAGACGACCTCAATGATGTTAGATATAATGCGCTACTTTAACAACTACATGTAGTTGAAATTTATCTGTAAAACGCACTCGTCCTTCGAATGGCTCTTTTTAAACAATTCTCTCAAGGGTTTTTGATGCAATAATAATGATGATGATGATATCATCATCATCATCATCATCATCATCATCATCATCATCATCATCATCATTATCATCATACTAATACTAATACTAATAATCGTTTTATCCCTGATAAAAAAAATAAGAATCAGAATAT
>NW_004797841.1:523615-524843 GCF_000002075.1 Aplysia californica
ATAATATGTTTGTTTCAGAAGAGGTTTTACGGTGCTCGCAACTGCATCAGGTCATATGTTTGTTTTAGTAGAGGTTTTACGGCGCTCGCAACTGCATAATGTCATAATATGTTTGTTTCAGAAGAGGTTTTACGGTGCTCGCAACTGCATAAGGTCATAATATGTTTGTTTCAGAAGAGGTTTTACAGCGCTCGCAACTGCATAAGGTCATAATATGTTTGTTTCAGAAGAGGTTTTACGGCGCTCGCAACTGCATAAGGTCATATGTTTGTTTCAGAAGAGGTTTTACGGCGCTCGCAACTGCATAAGGTCATAATATGTTTGTTTCAAAAGAGGTTTTACGGCGCTCACAACTGCATAAGGTCATAATATGTTTGTTTCAGAAGAGGTTTTACGGTGCTCGCAACTGCATCAGGTCATATGTTTGTTTTAGTAGAGGTTTTACGGCGCTCGCAACTGCATAATGTCATAATATGTTTGTTTCAGAAGAGGTTTTACGGTGCTCGCAACTGCATAAGGTCATATGAGTGCCGAAGATTAGAGGTGTTACAAGAGAGTAACAAAAACGAAAAAAACCAAGGAGGGGGAGATAAGGACGATGGATGTTTGATAGGAAAGAAGAAACAAACCACACTAGAGCACCCACCAACCAACCACCCACCCACAGACTTAAAGTTTTGAGTTCAGTTGAGTTTTAGTAGGTGTTTTACGGCACTCGCAACACAATAAGGTCATAGAAGTACGGAAGATTAGAGGTGTAACAACAGAGTAACAAAAACAAAAACAAAAACAAAAACAAAAAAAGGAGGTGAAATAAGGACGACAGAAGATACTTGACAGGAAAGAAGAAGCAAACCACACCAGAGCACCCGCCAACCACCCACTGAGTTGAGTTTGAGTAAAGAGAAGCACACTGTTCTATTCGTGGCAACGGTCGCATTCAGACTACGAACAAAGTAAACTTTTTATTTAGATTTTTTTCACGGCGCTCTCAACTGCATAAGGCCATATGAGCGCCTAGGGGTGGATGTCAACAGAGAAGTCTTTACAGGGAATCAGACTTACTCTGCCCACCTCTCTAGCTTCAACAGCACAAAGTCTGCTTCGACTATCAAGGCACCCCGGAAATAGCGGGCCACAAGAGTGTGACAAACATACAAAAGAAGTAGAGGAAACACGACGATAGTAAGGATTCGGAAAGAAAAAGCAGCAGTTCCCAGTTGGAGTT
>NW_004797842.1:1716-2937 GCF_000002075.1 Aplysia californica
GGGGGTTACGCGCTCGCAACTGCATAAAGTCGTTACGTCCGTGCAGGACACATTGACACTTTTTCCTACTGGACACCTTCCTGACTAGCTCGGTTCTTTTCAGTGTAGTAGGTGTTCCAAAATTGTTCTGGCCATCATTGCATAGTAAAATGGGGGAATTCCACAGCATACTTTTCAATTGGATTGTGAGACAAGTGTTATAGAAGCTACTTTATATAGAAAGAGGACACATAATAACAATAAATAGCATTTGTAGAGCGCATGTCCTCACTTGAAAGCAGGCTCTATGCGCTTTACACTATATTATTACTCCAGCAGACCAGAGAACACTCAGAACCATTCTCAGCTTCCCGGGAAGCATACAGTGCAAGCAGCTGATTAAGCGCTCAAACACTAACAAACTAACAAGATCGTTCGCTGTCTATAGCCGAGCATATCCTTCTCAACAGTTTTCTTTTTGGTCTGATAAGTTAGGAAACAAAACATAATATGAATGCTATGATATCACCATCCTCATACTTCCTTTTTTCAACTGAGTTAAACTTTCATATTGCTGGGCATTTCAACAACTACATGAGCACAATTGACAAAATGAACATAAAAAGACTAACATACAAGGAATTAAAGCTGAACTGAAAAATAAAACATGGCAGGCAGAAGTAATTGATTAAAGCTGAATGTCAAACAGATTTCTGTTGGTTCTAAGGGCTGTAAGGGGGGGGGGGTGGAATTACCACGTGTGTGGAGTTCCCCCACCATCTCATACGTTGTTTCTGGCTTCCTCTACTCTGTTTTCCCTTTATCTTTCCCCACAGCGGAAGTTTCTCTAGGTCCATTTGGCCTATTTCTGGGACCGAAGAATCTCACTCGTCTCTTTCTGCTGCTTCCGGGGTTTTCACAGACTGCTATTTTGGAGCACTTTTCTAGAATCTAATTTCATTTCTGTCCAGGACATTCTGGGAATTCTCCTCAAATACCCCTCTACTACAACCGTGTAACTTTTGTATCGTTAGATAAAATTGCTCTTCTTTGAACTACATTCTGTTAGTCAAGTATAGAATGACCCTCAAACAACTTCTTTGTATCAGAGTTTTTTTCGACAATAAAGCCAATTTTTTTGGGTTCCATTTAGTCCGAGGAAGAAGTCCAGTGTGATGGAGGCAGATAGCGAAATGAGCCCGGCGGCCATTAGCCTCTCTCCAGGTTTCCGCTCCCCCCCCC
>NW_004797842.1:8413-10930 GCF_000002075.1 Aplysia californica
TTGGGGGGGATGTCGGCTTTGGTGTTTTTTTCCGTATTGAAGTCAACCTTCTTACTTAAAAACAAAACACGTCAGAAGATATAGCTATGACAGAAGACAAATTGTCTTTGATTCATTTGTCACCCAGACAGTCTGAATTACGTAGTTTTTAGGAAGCCACTCAAATAGTTACATGTATTTTTTAAACTTTTTATCTGATTTTGTTAGCGAAGCCAAAGTGAAAGAAGGAAGGAGAACAGAAAGGAAGAAAGGAAGACTGGAAATAAGTGTGTGGGGGGTATGAGGGGGGAGGGGAGTGGGAGGAGACGAGGGTTTTGTGAAGCACAGTTTTGTTGTAAGTTTAGTTGTCTTCTTTCGTCTGTTCCACTTGTACTCATCGCTAACACTGATAATATACAACATATTCTCCAATGTTTCTTTCCGCATTGTTTGTCTAATGAAATTTGCCTGTCGCTTTCGTATATTCGTCATAGGCTGTCGTCTGCAATTTGCTTCTGAACCGAGACTTCTTCGTTTGTGTTTCTAGCTGTCCTTGGGGTACGCAGCATGCGTCTTATGAACCCCAACTCTGTCACATCTATTGTTCTCTCCAACTATCTATTGATTCGAGTTCGATTACTGAGCGGGAAGAACTTCTATCAAGTATCTCGCTCAGTCTTTCCTTCTGGGATGTTGTGTCCCTCTCAGCCCTGGTTATCCCTGACAGCAGGTCGGGTCGGAAGCCCGCCTCTTGAATTATCTAAACTGTGTCGATTGGGGCGTAAAAACAACACATTGTGGGCGGTTGGCGGGTGCTCTGTTGTGTTTTGCTTCTTCTTTCCTATCAAACATCGATCGTCCTTATCTCCCCTCCTTTTTTATGTTTGTGACTCTCTTGTAACACCTCTAACTCTAATCTTCTGGCGCTCATATGACCTTATGCAGTTGCAAGCGCCGAAAAAACCCTCTACTAAAACAAACAAAACAACAAATTCCCCAACAGGGATCAATAAATGTAGGGGTTTCTTCACCTGTCCAGTTGGCGAGTCGAAGATGTCCCCACATTGTCATGTTGGTATTAAAGCTGCTCATTATACCTGGCCCGCTCTGTCTGCCCTGCTACAGTACTCTCTCCTCTGTGAGATGTCCGCAAGCCTTTGTGTCGACAGACGTGAGCTTTTTGGCCTCACCAGCACGAGGACACCCCCCAAAGCACCTCGAGAGACGGACGATCGTACAACACAAGGTCATGACGTTTACAGGAACTCGCAGTATCTATCCGGAGTCGTCTCTGACGGAGATAGACCAATGAAAATGCTTTGTGTCCCTAGACCAAGTAAAATAAAATTGTGGGATTACATGGGGGAGGGGGGATGCACTCCCTATTTTAACCAATAATTTGATATTTTGAGATTAGGTTTGACGTTTTCTTGAAAATAATTGATTTGGCGACAGTTTTAGTGGGGCTATATATGTGATCTACAGCAAATAATACGCAGTTTGACCCCTCAAAGCAGTGCATCTGTGTGCAGGAGTACGTCTCCGAATAGTTCCTGGGTGCTCGCCGGAGACGTCTCCGAATATCTTCTGCTACAGGAACTAGAAGCCACGGGCATGATATTGCTGAGGCATCTTGGGGAAATCTGTCTCTCGTCAAAATAACGAAGTTTGAGACACAGGCATTTTCCCCTCGCTTGCTGGGCGATTTTTATATTTCTTTTTTAATTTTTCAGACTCACGACTTTTGATTTCCATTTGAGAACACATTTGTGTGTTGGTTTCACTGAAAAACGTAAATCAATTCGCAGCAAAGCATAATAACTGGTCAAACATACAAGTGATACGGTCAAGCAGTTCTTCATTCAGTCTAGGAGCCATAAGAAAATCTAAAAGTGAGGCACAAAAATCTGTCCCAACACGGTGGAATCAGGCGCTCGTCAATTGTTGGGCATGTGGAGGTATTTTTATCATCCAAAAGCTTGTTCATTTGACGCGCTTTCCATGATAAAAACACCTATCTATCTTGAATAGAAGTTGAGATATTTGTGATTAAAACAGCTGGGGTTGCCTGGTTTTAGAGGTAAAAAGAGCTTGAAAATGGCCGCCAACGTTTGATTACTTCAATAGAATGAGAGTCCTTGAAAACAGAAAATTTACATATTGTGTGCCTTTAAATAACGTTTTTTTAGTAAAATTCACAAGGAAATGTGTTTTTACATGGACATAAACGGTGTTGAGCACGAAAATTATTTTTAAAAATTCGTTACAAATTGCCAAACTGGAGGAAAAATGACTGTTTTTTCACTAGCGCGTGTTTACACTCCACTGGAATGGGGCAATAAATCTTGAGAGATGCAAAAAATGATAAGATCTAGACCTATACTCTCAAAACAAAATGCGCCTGGCGAAATATTACTTTCCGATTTTCAAAAATTACAGAGACAGAAGAGTCGGCCTACAAAAGCGATCGGCGAAATAAAGAAATTTAGCTTTTGCAGCAAAACTGTCTCAAAACTGAAAAAAACCAAGGGCGCCATG
>NW_004797842.1:11030-12184 GCF_000002075.1 Aplysia californica
ACACACACACACACATGCATACACACACACGCAGGCGTACAGTCACATGCATAATATATATGAACAGTAATATAAACAAAAATAATCATAAGCTTGAAACATACTCGGTATTCTGACAGTAACTCAATGTTATTCTGATGCATGCTCAAAGGTCACATGAATACTTGTAACAAGATGGTTAAGATGTGCTGGAAACTGACACAGAAATCGACAGATCTGTTTACAAAACATTCAGCATGTACTCTAGTCTGTAAGTCGTCTGTTTTAAATGGTCGATTTTAAGCACAAAGGTGCTATTCCGAAAAATGCTGTTTTGAGAAAATCGAATGTAAAGTTTTTGCCTCTTCTTCAGTTTCTTTAAAAGGCAAGGAGAGTTTTCTCTAAAACCAAACACATATACACACCAATGAAACCAAACTTCTCCTATAGGTAGGGCAATGCCCACTTTTGGTGTAGGTCAAGATTTCTGGAAACCCCCAAAATCTGGGTTAGCCTTAAAAGTGATCAAATAAGAAAAGACTAGAGGACAGTCTACACAGAGGTAAAACGCCAGAAAAGGTTAAAGGATATTGCAAACTAGCAGAAGAACAAGAACTGTTTAACAAGAAATACAGAGAGAATACGAACGATTATACAGACTTCAACATAAGTTAAGGACCACTTTGACAGACAGGCCTGACTTTTTTTTTTATCCGAGAAAAAGACAGAAAGGAAAGTTTCGAAATATTCTACTCTGAAAGTGTTAATGGTTACCAACGCGTACAGTAAAGCTTCCTAAAGGGGAAAACCACCACGTGCAGCACGGAAATCCTCGGGGAATTTTAGCCACATTTGCTGTTTTTTATCGGCTTGTTTTCGACACCACGGACATTCCTCAGTTAAAAATTCTGCTGCACGTTATAAACGGACGTACGGGGTCCTTAACCTTTGTTGAAGTCTGTATGTGGGTGACATTTAAAGGTCAGAGCTTGTGATATATTTCAAGTTTTCCCAAATTTCTGCAGGTTCTGTATACATACATGTACTTTGCTTTCTTTTGCACCATCACACATATTTCTTATTTCATTTCTTTACTGTAATAGAGTTGAAATTATAAAACAAACATGCTATAGTTCATCTATTCACGGCGGAATATTTTAAAACCAATTTCTCAG
>NW_004797842.1:12284-14784 GCF_000002075.1 Aplysia californica
GGGGAGGAGTGGGCGTTTTATTTTTCGTTGTGAACTATCTTTGGTTCAGCTGAGATGTGTAAAACGTTCAACTTTCAAAATAACTGATCGTTGTTTTTTTTAAAAAGGCACTTTTAAAACGTGTGAAGTCAAAACTGTCAGGGGATCTTATACAGTGACTATTATAAGAGAATTCCAATAATTAAAACTGTCAAAACAGGTACTGATTCTCAGTACAAAAAGGGAGTCTTCAGTTGGGGGGGGGGGAGTAATGGAGGTGTCAATACTAACGTCAAGCAGAAAGTTCAGGGAACCCAGAAGCAAAATAAGTACTCACATACAAATATATTTGTTCACATCTGAAGGTGAAAATCTTTACATTGGGTAAGGAATCAAAGACGGAAAACATCTTTTTATAGCGCGACCTCATTGCATTCTTGTCGTATAAACATTGTTTACACCATGGAAACAGTTAATTAAAGAGTGAGTTTAAGAACAAGTCACATTTTCAAAGTTTAAAAAGGGAGGCAGAATGAGAAAATCAGGGGCTCGTCAAAATAATGAAATCGAAGAAAGTGTTGTTTTTTTGTGCACTTGACAATTTTTATCGCTTTTTAAATAAATTTTTGACTCACCACCTTTCAGGTCCATTTAAAACATATTTCTGCATGGATTTTACTAACAAATGTTGATTTAAGGCACAAAAATGTACATTTGAAGTTTCTAGTGACTCTCAAGCTTTGAAAGTCACCAAAAAGGCGGAAATAATACTTAGTGACCATAGCCACCAACTGACATCGGAATTTCAATTATCGACCCGCAGTAAACGATACATTTCCAATTCTTTCTTACCAACTGCAATGAGGTTACTGAACACACAGTGCTACAAATGAAACAGAGAAAAAGAAAGAGAGAGAGAGAGAGAGAGAGAGAGAGCCACCCCACTCCCCCCTCCCCCCAATCCAAAAAAAAAGAAGAACAATTTGACACCTCTAGTTTTAAACCAAATCAACAACAAAAATTCTACATGAAATTCGTCTATCTGAATAACCAAAATATACCCAAAAAACTGTGCGAACTTTATTTATAGGCACCCATGCGTTGGCGTATACGCCAAACAGCAGCGAGGTGAAATCAGACGCTCGTCAAAATAATTAAAGTGATGAAACTGGCACTTTTCAGCAGCTTTGGGAATTTTTGTCAAATTTTGTTGTTGGCTTAACACCTTTTTTGCCTATTAAAGAACACATTTTCTTAACCGAAAAACGTTGAATAAAGGCATACAAGATGTAAATGTTAAGTTTTCACGGAATCTCATGCTATGGAAAGCCATTTTCTCACTAATTTTACCTCTGAAACAAGGCGACCCCACCCCTTTCAATCGCCAGTATCTCGACTTGAATTCTAGATAAAGGGATTTTTTTTAATCGAAAGCACGGCAAATACACAGGATTTAAGGTGATACCAATAACTCCGTATGCCCAAAAATTGGCCGCTTTAAAGCACAAGGGGGCTATCCCGAAAATTGCTGGAAATCGAAGGTAAAGTTTTTGGACCCTTGTTCAGTTTCTTTAAAAGACAAGGAGATTTTTCTCCACAACTAAACAAATATACACACCAATGAAATCAAACTCTTTCTATAGGTATGGCATTGTCCACTTTTGGTGTTGGTCAAGATTTCTGGAAACCCCCGAAATCTGGGTTAGCCCGTTTGTCCTTATAAGCGACCAATTGACGATGGCCTGGTTCCACTACGTTGTGACACCGGAGATGGCCGGTAGGAAAGTTGCCCTAGGACACGCCGTGTCACGCGCTGAGCAAAGATAGAAACCACGACATTCTCCTTCCTTCTCATCCAGGATTGGCTGGCTACAAATATCCCAACGCTTGAACACGTTCTGTATTTGGGAAACGCAAAAAAATAGAATCATAAATAATTTTGTTAGTTATAAACATTTTTCCTTTCTATGATTAATTATATTTTTCTTTATTTGAAACTTGAAATAAAAGCCACCAACAACATTCATGCTATGAAATATTATACACGTTCGTGTTTTTGCTATGTGTATTTTAGACCACCAAGAGATCTTTAACGTGCGCAACCTGCAAACGGGACCTCCGAGAATTTTCGCCCTTGTCCGAGAAGGCTATGTGTAGATCTTTTCTACCAGAAGATCAGGGGTGTGGCTGGAAGACAGCAGTAAGAAGGAGCCCAGGAGTAGCAGTAGAAATGCTGCAGAACGAGTCAGGAGCCCAGAGGAGGGGACAAAGGAGGTGAGGGAGTAGGGTCAGAAAGTGGGGTCAGAAAGTGGGGACGAAAGCAGACGACAGAACATTGTTAGAGAACAGGAAAGGAGGTGAAAGGAGACAATTTCAGTTAAGAAATTTTTCGGTCGCTACCAGGATTCGAACCCGGAACCTATTGAATGAGAGGCGGACACCTCAACCTCTAGGCCACGAGAGTCTCCAGCGATCTGCTGTTGTCTAGTGGTGTAGGGGCACCGTGGCAGTGGTTGGCAAA
>NW_004797842.1:17451-21277 GCF_000002075.1 Aplysia californica
ACACGTGCTTGTTTTTTGGTTTGTTTATTACTTTTTTATAACGCTCCTGATCTTCAGCACTCAGTGACCTTATTGTGCTGCGAGTGGGAGTATCTTAAAATGTTCACTAAATGAGGATTTTAAAAAGTTCTAAGTACTTGAAACGCATCGCCTGTCACCTTGAGCATCTCAAAATGATTCGTCCTTGTACACTATTCACTCCTCTTTCAACGACTTTCAACATCCCCACCCCTGCCCTTCCTCAACATACGCTCCAAAAATCCACTCAGACATAGACAGGCGGGCGTTAAATGGCGGCAGTCTGGCCCTAAGTGACCAATCAGGGTTAAAAAGAGAGTTAAACTTCACCAAAAACCAAAGTGGACACCAGACAATGTCATTTTCACCTCGCCCCGGATCTTGCCCTTTATCACCAAAGACGTAGAACACAATCTGAAAGGAAATTCGGCCCCTGGGGCTCTTGGACTTACTCTTTGTCTTAATCTTAGTATGGGTGTCGTACAAAGGATGAGACTGTCTGAAGACACACGAGGAAGAGGCCACCACCTCATTTTGCTGACAGAACATCTTTTCTAGATTCTGTACAATGTCTGTCTGTCTGTCTCATTTGTCTGTCTGTTTATTAGTCTATTTGTCTCTCTGACTGTTTTCAGTCTGTCTGTCTGTCTCGTTTGTCTGCCTGTTTGCCTATCCCTACCTGGGTGACGTGAGGAACATTCGTATGACAAAACAACGGGCCCCTGACGAGATTCAAACCTATGATCTTAAAGTAGCAGGTCTGAGAACCTAACCACTAAGCCACCAACGTTACACCCTTGAGGCAAAACTGTGGCACAAGTGAACAAATCCCGCTCCTAAACCGTGCACAAATGAACAAATCACGCGCTCAAACTGTGGTGCAAATGAACATATCACGCGCTAAGATCACGCATGATAACCAGACATTGAGGGAGAGCATGTGGTTCCGGCAACCTCATGAACACACCGTGTGAACAAGACATGTGGATAACGGAATGAACACAATTAAATCTAGAGATAAACACAAGAACAGATGAACTAACTTAGACAACACAACCACAGCCTCACCTGTTACTGAATTCATTCATTCATCCAGTGCCAGATCTGCGACAGACATCGACGATCGTGGTTTTCCATTCATTCCTTTGCTCGGATGCTCTTATAAAAGCCCCGTTTCCCTGATCTTTCCCCGTTACCCATTTGTTTGTATGTTGCTCTGGGCCTACCCCTGCCTCGTTTGCCTTCAATTTTGCCAGTGAGAGCTAGATGTTCAAGACCTTTATGTCTATTCAGGTGTCCCAAAAAATGCATTTGTCGTTTCCTGATTGTTTTTAACAGTGAGCGTCCCACGTGGGCTTCATCAAACACTACCTCATTTGATTTCTTTAACTATCCACGACACTCTTAGTAGTCCTCCTGAAAATAAAATGAAAAAGACAATAAATAAGATGACAATGACAAATAGATACCACTTTCCTTTTTTAGGTTACGTAAATGTAGTCACCACCCAGTTCTATAATGTTCACTCTCCCATGCGCAATGATTCCCCCCCCCCTTCTCCCCCCTTTCCTTTCTCTGTCCCCCTTCGCCACCCGGGGCAACAGTACCCTTTAATGAGATCTCATTGATTAGTTTTTGCCCAGTAATTTTGTACCAGCGCGCTGACAGATGCAAAAGAATACACCCCCCAAGCGGTGACTGGCACACGAAAGATTCTCCAGTTCCTTTCATGTCGGTGGTTTTCTTTGGGACAGGAAAGGCTTGAATTGAGACTGCTCCCCCAGACACGATCATTATTATAATAGTTCGGTCAAAAATTGGTGGCGCAACTCATTGTCAAATATCTCCTCAACTGTCGAACATAGACTCTCAAATTTTTGCACAGTGGCTTGTATCAATTTGTCTTAAGAAGTGAATATTTTTTTTCAAACTCCTACACACTGTTTTCTAGGAAATTTCCTTAATAAACGCTAATAAAAAACCCAGTCGATGTTTTCTCCATAATATATTAGAAGGTTTACAGCTGGACCAATATTGCTTTTAAAAGAAATTCCGTCACGTTTTTCTTATCTTGACACTATCTTATTGAACCGATATTTTGAGGAATTTTAGAGCAAATATTGTGTTTACTATAAAATGTATTTCATCTAATAAGATTTTCCGCTAAAAATTGTCTTTGGTGAGCTGTGACGTAGGCCATATGCGTAAGCAAAATGCGTGTGAGAAGCGAGAAGTGCTGTGAACAATCCCATTTTCCGCGTAACGGAGATTTATAGTAATTTTAAGTAACTTTTTGAAGAAAATTCTTATAATCTAGTCTCAATTGTTGTGGAAAAATATGATTAAGTTAAGACAAATTGATACAAATGCTGTGCAAAGTATGGGCGACATTGATTTCTCTGTTGAAGAGATATTTGGGGACAAGTTGCGCCACGATATTTTGACCGCACTATACAATAATGTAGTTAACGGTTTTGTAGGTTCGCTGACGACCCAGAAGTATCCTATAATTCCCGACTGTACTGGCCGAGTGTAATGTTTTTGCGCCCCCAGCGACCCAGTTTGGACAGTTTAAGGGTCTGGCTCCTTCCACTCTGTCTGTCATGGCTAACTTGGGTTGGGTGGAGAGGGATACACCTTGCCACATTTTGTTTTGGTAAGTGTTTTACGGCGCTCGCAACCGCATATTATGGTCATATCAACGCGAGCGACACATTAAACATTTCAGTTGCTAGGAAATTTTGAATTTTGCCCTTGTGACGCTGGAGCCTACTCTTATTTGTTTTAGACCACCAAGGGATCTTTAACGTGCGCAACTTGCAAACAGGACCTCGGAGATTTTTCGCCCTTGTCCGAGAAGGCTAGGTGTAGATCTTTCCTACCAGAAGATCAGGGATGTGTGTGAAAGACAGCAGTAAGAAGGAGCTAAGGAGTAGCAGTAGAAAGGCTGTGCAGAAAGAGTCCGGAGCCCAGAGGAGGGGGCAAAGGAGGTGAGGGGGTGGGGGCAGAAAATGGAGACGAAATCAGAGGACAGAACATTGCCAGAAAGCAGGAAAGGTGGTGAAAGGAGACAATTTTCGAGAATAAAATGTTTCCCCTACTACCCAGATTTGAACCCGGGACCTTTGAATGAGAGGCGAACACGTGAACCTGTAGGCCACGAGAGACCCGGGGTCTGGAGTCTCTCAACACGTGGTATGTTGTTTAGCTCCCAGACTGCTCCGTGCTACAGAGGAGTCTATCTTTAGGGAATCGTGACTTACAGACTTTGCTGTTCTGACCATCTTAATTACGTCACTCTTTCTGTGGCACCATGGTGGAATCAGGCGCTCGTCCAATTAATGGAATTGAAGAAACCAACATTTTAGCGTTGTTTTTCGTAAAAAAAAAAAATATATTCGGTTATCTTTCGAATTTGACTGAACACATTTATGCCCTTATATGAACACATTTATTTGTTGAATTGAAAACTGCATATTTTCAGTTTCCAGGGACAGTTAAGATTTGGAAATCACCAAACTTTGGCAGTCCTTCTATTGCTAATTTGGCTTTTAAAACCAAGACCCCCCCCTTTCTTCCAAACCTTCTTCAATGTGAAATATCTTGACGTCTTTTTCATAACACATGGGTATTTTTTTCATCAAAAGCAAGACAATGAACAAGCCTTCAGATGATACCCAAAAATTACCCCCACCCTCAACCCCTCCAAAAATAATAAACAACCAACAAACAACAAACACTCACATTCAGAAACATTGACGAGCGTCTGATTCCACCGCGTTGGGACACATTTTCATCTTTTTTCGGG
>NW_004797842.1:22425-23673 GCF_000002075.1 Aplysia californica
TACTACTACTACTACTACTACTACTACTACTACTACTACTACTACTACTACTAATACGACTAGTGCTACTACTACTACTACTACTGCTGCTGATACTACTACTACTACTACTACTACTACGACTAGTGCTACTACTACTACTACTACTGCTGCTGATACTACTACTACTACTACTACTACTACGACTAGTGCTACTACTACTACTACTACTGCTGCTGATACTACTACTACTACTACTACTACTACTACTACTACTACTACTACTACTACTACTACTACTACTACTACTACTACTACTACTACTACTGCATTACACGTTGGATCTATCAGGCGCTTTATCCTTCACAAGCAACAACTGTGAGCTACTCTTTTTGTAGCTAACTTGTGTACGTTTACGAAAAAAAAAATACTCGTGACTTAAATCCACAAAATCAAGCAAGTCTTTTGGCCTAAAAAATCGGAGAAGTAGAAATTTGGTTGGTGCGTGAGAAGACAGCCATTGATGTGGACTGCCTTGCTCTGACAAAACGCCCTGTTCTTATTCACAGCAGTTTCGAGAAATCAGCCTTTTGTCATTTTCTTATATTTTTTGTTTTCTCATAATTTCTGAACAATTTTGCCCTGTACATCAACAGTTGACCTCGCACCCTGAAGATAGATGTCATTCATTCCCTGTGGTCTACAGATATTATAAGATAACCGAAAATCGCTGAATTCTCGAAACTGCCTTGAATAAGAAAAAGGTGTTATGTGAGAGTGCGGCAGTGTTCACCTCGCAGGGAACAAATTTCTGCCCACTGTTGTGTTCAATCGTCTCCCCTTTTCCACGGGTGGAAGAGGTTTGTGGCGGGAGCGAGGGTCGACACGGACTCATTTGGGGACAGAGGGTGTACAATTGCTCACTGCTGTTTTCTTTTCGTGGGTCTGTTTGTGTGTCTTGTGTGCGTGTGTCTGTGTGGGTTTGTGTGTGTGTGTGGGTTAGTGTGTTTGTGAGTGTGTGTGTGTGTGTGTGTGTATGTGTGTGTACTTGTGTGTGCGTGCATGTGTGTGTGTGTGTGTACTTGTGCGTGCGTGCGTGCGTGTGTGTGTGTGTCTGTGTGTGTTTGTGTGTTTGTGTGTGTGTGTGAGTGTGTGTCTGTCTGTGTGTGTGTGTGTGTCTCTGTGTGTGTGGTTGTGCGTGCGTGTGTGTGTGTGTGGACTTTGACTTGTTGCGTACTTAAGTTTGCAATCCTTGTTCGTGTGTGTGTG
>NW_004797842.1:24819-26689 GCF_000002075.1 Aplysia californica
CACTGTCCTGTTCCATCAGCTCCCTCTGTGCACTGTCCTGTTCCATCAGCTCCCTCTGTGCACTGTCCTGTTCCATCAGCTCCCTCTGTGCACTGTCCTGTTCCATCAGCTCCCTCTGTGCACTGTCCTGTTCCATCTCTTACCTGTATTGTCAAAACACAAAACGACAAAAACAAACATCACCCCAAAAAAACAAAACAAGAACAAAAAAACCCCAACCAAACCTGGATGAACATTGCTTCTGTGCATTGTCCTGTTCCATCAGCTCTTCCTCTCCACTGCCCCAGGCTGTCAGATCTCGAGACAAGAACTTGAACAGATGGCGCCATGGGCAGGAGATATTCGGACACGTCTCGGGAGAGCACCCATGAACTATTCAGAGACGTACTCCCGCACACAGATGTACTGCTTTGGGGTGTCAAACTGAGTATTGTTTGCTGCAGATCACACATATTTTGTAGCCACGCAAATCAATTATTTCAAAGAAACTTTTAAACCTAACTGAAAAATATCAAATTTTGGGTTAACCCTATCCGTACGTCGTGTTTTACTATCGTATTCATACGACGTGGGGAACTCTGTGCCACCACTTTCCAAAGAGGAAATTTACTCGTAAATCCGTTCCGTACGCTTTACGTAGCAGTCTGTCAAAATGACTTTTCAGGAATACTGAAAGTTTCAAACAGATATTCGTACTAGAAGTATTCTAAAATGTGAAGAATACAACCCTGGGGGTACAAAATGACCACAGGGCGTACGGATAGGGTTAAAACAGGGGCGCATGCCCGCTTGTAACCTCCCAGATTTTGTTTTACTTGGTCCAGAGGCACAAAGTAGTTTGATTGGTCTATCTCCTTTGGAGACGTCTCCGGATAGATGCTGTGTGGCGCGATAGCTTTGTCTGGGGAAGCCGGAAGTGAGCGTCTAGGTCATGCTGACAGTTATTATAGATGAGTCTGCTGATCCCTCCCTTCTGTGATTAATAATGTATTATGGTGGCGTCGGTGGCCTAGTGGTTAGGCACGCGGACTCGTAATCGTGAGATTGCGGGTCGGGAGTTCGAGCGTCAGGTTGACCCGACGTTGCGTCCTTGGGAAAGGCACTTTGCACGAATTTCCCAGTTGGCTTGGTCCTTTCGGAGACGGACGTTAAACTCGGAGGCCCCACCTCTTAAATAACCTAATAGTGTTGAAAGGGGTGTTAAAACCATACCATTTCAACATTTGTTAAAAATATATTATGTAAGGCATCGCTGAGAAATAATAATAATAACAGATAGCATTTGTATAGCGCAAATCCCCGCTCAACAGCAAGCTCTATGCGCATCACAATCTATACGATTACCTCAGCAGACCAGAAAACATTCTGAAACAACCCCAACTTCCTGCGAAGCATTCAACGCAAGCAGCCATTTATAAGCGCTAAAACACTAACATACTGACAAGATCTTTCACTGTCTATGGTCGGGTACCTATTCCCACCTGGGTGAAGTGAGGACAATTTGTGTAAAGTGTCTTTCCAAAGGACACAACGTTGGGCCCGCGGCTCGAACCCCCGAACCTGCAACCTCACGATTACGAGTCCGGTAGCCTAACCACTAGACCACCGACAACCTCACGATGACGAGTCCGATAGCCTGACCACTAGACCACCGACAACCTCATGATTACGAGTCCGGTAGCCTAACCACTAGACCACCGACAACCTCACGATGACGAGTCCGATAGCCTGACCACTAGACCACCGACAACCTCATGATTACGAGTCCGGTAGCCTAACCACTAGACCACCGACAACCTCACGATGACGAGTCCGATAGCCTGACCACTAGACCACCGACAACCTCACGATGACGAGTCCGATAGCCTGA
>NW_004797842.1:29030-31351 GCF_000002075.1 Aplysia californica
CACACACACACACACACACACACACACATATACACACACATACACATACACACACATACATACACACACACACACACATACACACACACACACACAATCCCCTCCCAACCCTCCGTGTAGGACGGTGGTCTCTTGCTGTTCCGCACAAGAAGATGTTGTTGTGGACTTTCCTCCGAGACTTGGGAGTCACCTTCATATTTGGTCGCTTTTAAGCACAGGTAGGCTATCCCGAAAAATTCTGTTTTGAGAAAATTGAAGGTAAAATTTTTGGACCCTAGCTCGGTTTCTTTGAGATACAAAGAGAGTTTTCTCTATAATCAAACAAATGTACACACCCATGAAACCAAACTTCTCCTATAGGTAGGGTAATGTCCACTTTTGGTGTAGGTAAAGATTTCTGGAACCCCACGAATTCTAGGTTAGCCCTCTTGACCTTAAAAAGCGACCATTTGTGGCTTGGGGTTCCTTGTGTCTAAAGAAAACAGATTATTATTATATTTGTTTGAAAGAATAGGTTACGTTAGGACTTAAAATTATCGTGCTCTTTGATACAATCAAAACAAGTTAAGGAAAACTTTGGTCACGCACAATTTTGCTCAACAGTTTATAAAAAGGATTAGTAGTTTAAGTTTTTTTAAAATCCTAGGCAAACGTGGCCCCAGACTCCACATAGCAATTTTTCAAAACATCAGAATTATTTTGGGCTTACTAGATTATTTTTTGATTAACTGACACACGACTGGTTACGAGTATGCCCTTGTTAGTTTTTTATCTGTTAAAAACCAGCGTTGAAATGGTGAAACAAAACCAAACTACAATGTATATTCAAAAATAGCTTTTCATGTATTTGTTAAATTACGGCTTGAGCTGTAAACCCCCATTCATTTATGGTCGACAGTGGAATCATTGTGACGATATTTCAAAACAAACGAACATTTGTGAAAGAAATTATGATGTTTGTCATTTGACCTTATGCAGTTGCAAGCGCCGTAAACCCTTACTAAAACTAACATAACTGGGAGCTATTCCTTCTTTCCTCTCTCTAACTACGCCCGGAACGAAATGTCTTCCTCCTTTGGCACCTCTCGCGACCTCAGTTCTTTCTTGTCCTATCTCCATTATTTTAACAGGGAAAATATGACTTCTTCTTAAGCTCAGCACTTTGTTATGAACTGTTTTCACTGTTAAAACAAATGGAGCTAGGACAAGTAATCACTGAGGTCGCGCTCTCTGTACAACGACTGGCAGATGGGACATTCCTCTCACCTGGTTCCGGTCAGTGACGCACGTCCTGCACGCACGTCTGACGTCAGGACGTGTTGGTTATGACGTAATGGCGTGTTGGAGATGACGTAAGGACGTGTTGATCATGACGTAGTGACGTGTTGGAGATGACGTGTCTGACGTAAGGACGTGCTGGTCATCACGTGAGGACGTGGTGGACATGACGTCTGCTACATTACTGACGTAACCAAATCAAACAGTTTACATCAAGGGGGCTGTCCCGGAAAATGCTGTTTTGAGATAATCGAAGGTAAACTTTTGCCCCGTGTTCAGTTTCTTTAATTAATAGACATGGAGAGTTTTCTCTATAACCAAACAAATATACGCACCAATGAAACCAAACTTCTCCTATAGGTAGGGCAATGCCCACTTTTCGTGCAGGTCAAGATTTCTGAAAACCCCCGAAATCTGGGTAAGCCTGCTTGTCCTGAAAAGCGACCAATTATCTTCTCAGATAAGGACAAAAAATCCCGGCGGCCCCGTGAGCTCGTTGCGCACATTTAAGTTACAAATCCCTCTGTAGTTGAAAATCTGCGCTTGTCTCCGAAGCGGAAAGTCCAGGTTCCAGCCTCGGTTTGGACACGGAAATTTTTTCGCCCCCTCCTGCCCACCCAACAGTAATGGGTACCTGACTTCGAGTTGGGGAAGTAAAGGCGGCGTGGAAAGGAACTGGCCACCCTACCACAATATGCTGAAGGAAGTTGTCTCACTAACAAGGCAATCCCCACTGTCCGGATCGGATGCGGGAACAACTTGACTTTACTTTACTTTAGGCCCAGGAAGTTGTCTCACTAACAAGGCAATCCCCACTGTCCGGATCGGGTGGGGGAACAACTTGACTTGACTTTACTTTAGGCCCAGGAAGTTGTCTCACTAACAAGGCAATCCCCACTGTCCGGATCGGATGCGGGAACAACTTGACTTTACTTTACTTTAGGCCCAGGAAGTTGTCTCACTAACAAGGAAATCCCCACTGTCCGGATCGGGTGGGGGAACAACTTGACTTTACTTTACTTTAGGCCCAGGAAGTTGTCTCA
>NW_004797842.1:31451-32832 GCF_000002075.1 Aplysia californica
ATAATAATAATAATAATGAAGATCAGTTCTGTAGCGCCCACTCCCGTGTAAACACATCTGTAGGCGCTTTACATAAATGCATGTACGAAGAATACATGTATTCTGAATGCTGGAGGATGACTGATCATGATAGTGCCAAGCTATCTCCTTTTCAC
Organism: Aplysia californica; assembly: GCF_000002075.1. Classification (NCBI taxonomy): domain Eukaryota; kingdom Metazoa; phylum Mollusca; class Gastropoda; order Aplysiida; family Aplysiidae; genus Aplysia; species Aplysia californica. Next base: position 31,607 of record NW_004797842.1, read on the forward strand.
ACAACCAGCTTACGCGAAATCATCCGAATTTTCTGGCCAGACAAGATTTGCAACGCAGATCTTTTACGGAAATGTAGGCAAGAGGATATGACCACTATAATAGAAAGGAGAAGATGGAGATGGATTGGACATGTTCTGAGAAGAGAACCAGACTCTATTGTGAAGACTGCCCTCCACTGGACACCTGAAGGACATCGCAAGAGGGGCAGACCCAAAGTGACCTGGAGACGCACAGTAGAGTCTGAAAGGAAGTCCTGGAACCATTCATGGGGAACGTTGACTAAGATGGCCCAAAACAGACAGAGCTGGAGATCCTTTATTGCTGCCCTAAACGCCAGATGGTGTGGCGGGTAGTGAGTAAGTTACGTTCATTTTTACCAGAAGAAAAACAAAGACTGCGGCTACAGGACAGAAAGACAAAGAAAAAGCTGCAAATGTAGCGGCGGTCTCAGACACAACATCAAAAACAAAAAACAAAACAAAAAGCCTCCAGTAACAACACAAATAACGCAGGCATCAAAGGCACAGGGATAAAAGACAACCCAAACACAAAACAAAACCTGACAGCGGCGGCAGAAATAGATACAAAACAAAAAGAAAATATAACAGAAAAGAAAGAACACACAAAAAAATAAATCATTCAGCAAAAACAAAACAACGGGGAAAGTAAAAACATCAATTACATCGACAGAGAGGGTGCGGTGGCGGAGCGGTTAGTGCGCTCGTCTCCGAAGCGGAAAGTCCGGGTTCGAGCCTCGGTTTGGACACTGATTTTTCCACCCCCTTCTGCCCACCCAGCAGTAATGGGTACCTGACTTCGAGCTGGGGAAGTAAAGGCGGCGTGGAAAGGAACTGGCCACCCTACCACAATATGCCGAAGGCCCAGGAAGTTGTCTCACTAACAAGGCAATCCCCAATGTCCGGATCGGATGCGGGAACAACTTGACTTTACTTTACTTTAGGCCCAGGAAGTTGTCTCACTAACAAGGCAATCCCCACTGTCCGGATCGGGTGGGGGAACAACTTGACTTGACTTTACTTTAGGCCCAGGAAGTTGTCTCACTAACAAGGCAATCCCCACTGTCCGGATCGGATGCGGGAACAACTTGACTTTACTTTACTTTAGGCCCAGGAAGTTGTCTCACTAACAAGGAAATCCCCACTGTCCGGATCGGGTGGGGGAACAACTTGACTTTACTTTACTTTAGGCCCAGGAAGTTGTCTCA
>NW_004797842.1:33321-34392 GCF_000002075.1 Aplysia californica
AACATCTATCGTCCTTTTCTCCCCTCCTTCTTTCCTATCAAACATCTGTCGTCCTTTTCTCCCCTCCTTCTTTCCTATCAAACATCTGTCGTCCTTTTCTCCCCTCCTTCTTTCCTATCAAACATCTATCGTCCTTTTCTCCCCTCCTTCTTTCCTATCAAACATCTATCGTCCTTTTCTCCCCTCCTTCTTTCCTATCAAACATCTATCATCCTTTTCTCCCCTCCTCCTTTTTTTGTGTTTCTTACTCTCTTGTAACACCTCTAATCTTCGGCACTTATATGACCTTGTTGTGTTGCATGTGCCGTAAAACTCAAACTCAAACTAAAACTGAAAGGTAATACGGGAGCAAAAAAGACAAAGGAACACATCCACACAACCATCAGCGTTTCTATATCACCGTCATCCATTCGCCTTGTCAATCGGAGACGGTCATATATTATTCATAAACGTGTCAAGTTAGACTCTTTCCCAGTAATTCTCTCGGCTGTTTGTATTGAGAAAATGTCGTGTATTTGCTCAGTACTTATGTTGAATGTACTCCGGTGTAAGTCAATAGTGTTCCTGCTTTTCCCCAATACGACGACAAGGATTTCTGCGCGCTCATTCGCTGTCAGAGTCACTGAAGTGAAACAGATGGTCAGGGGAAATAGGACAATCGATAGGACTACTTCTTTTTTAATGCAGGTGTTTTACGCTCCCATTGACACAATTTAGGTCAGTTAGGAGGCGGGCTTCCCAACCTGTCTGTCTGAGACGACCCGGGGTGATAGAGATACAGTATCCTAGCCGACAGCCAGGGATGAGAGATACAGTATCCTAGCGTGATGAGAGAGATACAGTATCCTAGCAGACAGCCCGTGATAAGAGAGATACAGTATCCTAGCAGACAGACCGTGATGAGATAGATACAGTATCCTAGCAGACAGACCGTGATAAGAGAGATACAAAATCCCAGCAGACAGACTGTGATACTCAATAAAATCCCCGCCCTCCCCCTCCCCCCAACTCACTCACTCACTCATTCTCTCACTCATTTACACACTCACTCACTCACTCAACTGCCACCCG
>NW_004797842.1:37908-39609 GCF_000002075.1 Aplysia californica
AGAGAGAGGGGGGGGGAGGAGAGAAAGACACGAAAAACAAAACAACCCAACATACACAAAAGGTGACCGAGAAGAAGAGGTTAGAACAAAAACAAACAAACAAACAAACAAACAAACAAACAAACAAACAAACAAAATAAAACCCCTTTGAAATTCGAATTGTGTTTTATCTACAAGAAACGACAAAAAAGTAGCAAAATTGAAAGGTGGTTTTTTTTGGCGTTTTTTTCAGAAACGCTATTTCTCCCCACATGACAATAGCCATGCAGTATCGACAACCTGTCACCTTCCTGATTATTCTGCCAATAAATATTTCTGTGTGCATTCCACTGTTCGTGTGGTTTCGTTATTCCCGTAAATTGTCTGGCAGAAATAGCTAGCTATATTATGGGAACAGAGGGAAGGCTGCATTTTATTTATTATTGATCTTCATAAAACACTGAGGGGTTTTGAAGTTTCTGAACACTTCTGTTCTGTGACAGCGAATGGTGTCAGTCTGTCCGTTTGTTCGTTTGTTTGTTTGTTTGTTTGTTTGTTTGTTTGTCTGTCTGTCCGTTTGTTTGTTTGTTTGTTTGTCGACTTGTTTGTTTGTTTGTTTGTCTGAATGTTCGTCCGCTTGTTTTGTCTGTCTGTGTTCTTTTCTGTCTGACTGCTGACTCTGGCGTAAACCAACTTGTAATTATATATGGTCACTTTCAAGGACAAGCGGGCTAACCCAGATTTGGGGGGTTTCCAGAAATCTTGACCAACACCAAAAGTGTGCATTGCCCTACCGGTAGGAGAAGTTTGGTTTCATTGGTGTGTATATTTGTTTGGTTATAGAAAAAACTCTCCTTGTCTTTTAAAGAAACTGAACAAAGGGCGAAAAATGTAACTGCCATTTTCTCAAAACGGCATTTTTCGGGATAGACACCTTGGGCTTAAAAGAGACCTAATTGGTTTACATATTATACAATGATACAATTTAGATAATTTAGAACGCCGGCTGCTTCTATCAGCCTTTCAAGGCTAATCCGAGCTCAGAGGGATACTTTGTCCTAATAGTCAGATAAAAATAACGGATTTTTTTAAATCCCAAAAATTGAATCAAACTCATATGTCGTGTACTTTTCCCCATCAAAATCAAGACAAATAAATAAGCTTTAAAATGACACCAGTATCTCCATAACACAGAGAGGGGATATAATAATGCCTAACAAACTGACAAGGATTATTTGGTCGTTTTTTAAGCGCAAGGGGCTATCTAAAAAATGCTGTTCTGAGAAAATCGAAGGTAAAGTTTTTCCCCCTTTTTCAGTTTCTTTAAAAAGACAAGGAGAGTTTTCTCTATAACCAAACAAATATACACACCAATGAAACCAAACTTCTCCTATAGGTAGGTCAATGCCCACTTTTGGTGTTTGTCAAGACTTCTGGAAACCCCCGAAATCTGGGTTAGCCGGCTTGTCCTTAAGAGCGACCATTTCTTTCTTCACTACATGAAGATGTCCTTGCTTCAGAGAAGCAGGTATAAAAAGTCAGGATTCCATTATCTTATTCTGACAAAATGGAGCGTGCTAATACAATCCGTCTCAGGGGGGTCCATCTTGTGTTATGTAGGGAAAACAAATTCAATCAGGACCAGTGTTTTTACCTATCACAGAACAATGATGACAAAACTTTTTTAAATCCCACCCCCACCCCCCTCTCTTCCTACACACA
>NW_004797842.1:40488-41633 GCF_000002075.1 Aplysia californica
ACACACACACACACACACACACACACACACACACACACACATACACACACAAACTGTACAACAATGACCACCACCCCCAGCCAACGACCTGACCTAACCCACCCTGCAACAAACCAATGTCACGATGCAGTGAAATCAGGCGCTCGTCAATTTTGGGGCAAATAGAGTTATTGAGTGTAATCATCTTACACAGCTTGGTCATTTGTCCATATTTCGATGAAGAAAAATACCGATCTATCTTGAATAGAACTTGAGATGTCTTTTATCGAAGGAGATGAGCTTGCCTCGTTTCATAAGTAAAATTAGCAAGAAACTTGCGCCAAACTTTGTTGACTTCCATAGCTTGGAAAACTGTAAATTTACTTTTTTTGTGACTTTAATCAACGATTCTCAGTTTTAAAAAAATCCACATAGACGTGTGTTTGTAAAAGGTAATAAAAAGATGTGAGCTGGAAAAAAATAAAAATTCGGAAATAAGTTGCACAACATAAAGGGAAATGCGTTTCCTTGATTTCATCATTTTGACGAGCGCCTGATTTCACCACGCTGCCACACTATTGCGCTCAGGGGCAATTTTCCCCTTGATCCCTTGTCCCCAAACAAATTAAAGTCACATTATTGTCATTACAGGTCTGGTGTGGTGTGGTCTGGCATGAGCAGTGGGAAGTAGTGCTGGGCTGCTACGTTCCCGAGTATTGAAAGTTAGGAATCGTAGGAATCGACTCCGAACCCAATTACTTACTTTCTAATGATGGGATTTCTTCTGGTGGTTACCTGGATGGCTCTGAACATCTTCAGGATTTAGGACAACCTTGATTTTGGAACACTACGAAGCATCAACTTTTATTTTTCAAAAATACATTCTAAAAAAAGAAAAAGAAGAAGATGTTAATGAGTAAATAACTGGTAACCGAAGGGTTACGTAAAAAAGAGTCTGGACTTGTCTTCCGTATCATTAATCGTGGGAATGGGTTCGGGAATCGGGCCTTAGCGAGAAGTGAGCTGTGAGCAGTGCCAATTCTCCACTGACAGAAAACGTGAACAGGTTGTGGTTGACATGAGATCAGATCTGAGCTGGGGCGGAAGTCTCTCTCTCCCTCTCTCTCTCTCTCTCTCTCTCTCTCTCTCTCTCTCTCTCTCTCTCC
>NW_004797842.1:42883-44104 GCF_000002075.1 Aplysia californica
CCCCCCTCCACTTGCATCACGTCCGCTAGCACACAGGAAGAGATTGCCTGAGGTGAGAGTTGAAAAACCCAGGGCCACGACCTCCAACAATCGCCGCCATCATTAACTCAGCACTTTGTGTCGCTGTTCTGGGCAGTTGGAACATTCGGTGACATTTGTACCCCGAGGGTGTGCCTTACTGGCCTGGCGTCATGGAAGTCTGTGAGTGTGGTTTTTTGTTAAGCGTTTTACGGTGCTCGCAACTGCACAAGGTCATATGAGCGCACGGGACACATGAAACAATTTCAGTTGGTAGGACATAATATTGAATTTTGCCCGGGTGGCGGCCGAAGCCTACTTTCGCCGATTTTGGACCAGAAAGGGATCTTTAGCGTGCGGAACTTGCACACGGTACCCCCCGAGTATTTTCGCCCTTGTCCGAGAGGAGTAGGTGTAGATCTTTCCTAGCCTAATATCAGGGCTGTGGCTGAAAGACAGCAGTAAGGAGGAGCCAAGGAGAAGCCGAAGAAAGGCTGCAGAAAACGTCAGGAGCCCAGTGGAGTGGGCAAAGTAGGTGGGGGTGGGGGGGGGGCGCAGAAAGTGGAGACGAAAGCAGACGACAGAACACTGCTGGAGAGCAGGAAAGGAGCTGACAGGAGACAATGTTAGAGAAGAACATTTTTTCGTCGCTACCCGGATTCGAACCCGGTACCTTTGAATGAGAGGCCAACACTTTAACCTCTAGGCCACGAGTGCCACAACCTGCTCGCTGCACATTTAGACTCTCTAGTCTAAATTCGACAACTACTAGAAGGGTACTTGGACAAAGTAACAAAGCAGTTCACCACACTACCAACATCCCTGAAAATGTCCCATTGAGCGAGTTGCGAAATCCTTGCACTATTCATGAACAGCGAAAATTCAATATCCTTTTAGTTTTAGCAAGTGTTTTACGGCACTTGCAACACAATAAGGTAATTTAAGAGCCGAAGATTAGAGGAGTTACAAGAGAGTAACAAACACAAAAAAGGAGGGGAGATAAGGACGATAGATGTTTGATAGGAACGAAGAAGAAAATCACACCAGAACACCCACCAACCACCCACTAAATTCAATACCCATGGCCTTGTACTTATCAATCTAATACTATCTTAAGGCTTCGGTAAGCCGAGTGTTTATCCTGAACCTACTTCACACAGACACGGTCGGTGCTATTGATTGACTCGTATGGGGAGGGGGGGG
>NW_004797842.1:45233-46713 GCF_000002075.1 Aplysia californica
TACACACACACACACACACACACACACATACACACACACACACACACACACGCACGCACATTTTTGATACAACTGAAAAAGAAGAGGACGAGACGCCACCCCAAGGAAAAACCATCAATAAAATCCTCAAAGTCAGAACCTTGTTTTTGTTTGTTTTAGTACAAGTTTTACGGCGCTTGCAACTGCATCAAGTCGTATGAGTGCCAGAAGATTAGAGGTGTTACATGAGAGTAAAAAATATAAAAAAGAAAGGGGAACAGCGAAAATTCAATATTATTTTTGTTTTAGTAAGAGTTTTACGGCACTTGCAACACAATAAGGTCATATAAGTGCCGAAGATTAGAGGTGTTACAAGAGAGTAAAAAACATAAAGAAGAAGAAGAGGAGGATAAGGACGATAGATGTTTGATAGGAAAAAAGGAGCAAACCACACCAGAGCACCCGCCAGCCACCTACCAAAGTCAGAAGCACTCGCAAAGGTGAGAGAAGACGAAAGAACACCGGGCGTGCTATAAAACAGGATTTACAGATCTATAGAGCGTGGCTTACCCAAAGAAAACCTTCCATTAAGGGCTTTCTTGTATTTGAAGACGAGAACTTGGTCAGGATTTGATTACTCTGCTCTTTACAAACACCCGGTATAGACCAGGAGAACTGGACGTGTTGTATAGATGGGAGAGAGGGATCGCGCAACTAACAGGAAAGCACACATTTTAATATTTCTGGTGTTCACGGACCATTGTAACTTGTTTAATTAACATTTTACAGGATCAAAATTGATGAGCAAATAGTCAGGTTCTTAGAAAGTGGAGTAACTACGCACACAAAGCGAGTGCAACTCTTTTGGGTTTGAGAGACGCTGTAGTCTGAAATTTTGCCTTTTAGCTGATGAACATGTTTCTATCCGTTGTTAACATATTGGCCCCATATTCCAAGATGTGAAAAGTGAAACATCTTGGTTTACTAAAAAACTCTTGTGGTGTGAGCTTTGCATCAAAATGGTAACATAAATAGGTATTCACCATACGGCATTACAAATAGCATTTCAAAAATCAAAACCGATATTGTTTTTAAAAAGTTTTACAGTGCTTTAGAAATAAACGGTTGTGGGTAACGTCGGAGGGACTGATTTCGTAACAAAACTGGACAGATTATTGCCGTCCAAAGTCGAGAGAGGTTCAGAATTGAGGACGGCTCAAGGGCAAGACAAGGGGGAAAGAACTGAACAAAAACATGTTTACGGCTGTGTCGGTCTGTTTGTTTCATGACAACACTGTTTATCGTCATCTGTAAAGAAACACCCCCCCCCCCCAACATTTTTAAAAAGAATCAACGTTTATAAATCATAACATTTACCACCGTGTCAGTTATTTCCTTTTCGTTCTCCCCAAGTCATGTCCCCCTTTGTCATCTTTATGGTTGTCGAAAACCAGTGCGGGGGTTGGGGGGGGGGGGGCAATAAATGAACTCATTTGACGGC
>NW_004797842.1:46813-47989 GCF_000002075.1 Aplysia californica
TTGTCGAAAACCAGTGCGGGGGTTGGGGGGGGGGGGGCAATAAATGAACTCATTTGACGGCTCGCAAGTTCCGCTGACTCAGGGGGTCGCTCGGTTGTTGACTGTCATGCCATGTCATAACAAAAACCTTCAAAAACTTAGCAAACTCATCTTATCTATAGTCAGACTGTAAGTTCTTGTTTAATTTTAGTAAGAGCTTTTCGGCACTTGCAACACAATAAGGTCATGTACGTGCCGAAGATTAGAGGTGTTACAAGAGAGTAACAAACACAAAAAAGGAGGAGGAGAGATCAGGACGATAGATGTTTGATAGGAGAGAGGGAGGAGAGATCAGGACGACAGATGTTTGATAGGAGAGAAGGAGGAGAGATCAGGACGATAGATGTTTGATAGGAGAGAAGGAGGAGAGATCAGGACGATAGATGTTTGATAGGAGAGAAGGAGGAGAGATCAGGACGACAGATGTTTGATATGAAGAAGGAGCAGACAACAGCAGAGCGCGCGCAGACTGTAAGTTAACTATCATAACAGACACCTTCCTGACCGTAGCAAACTCATCTTATACCTATCTACAATCATGCTGTAAATTTACTGCTTGGATCTTCTCTTTCTACTCAGTTTTGTGTGTATTTTACACAAACAGGTGAAATAAGAGCGGAGTTGTAGGCAATTTTGTGATGTTGAACATAATACAAGAGAAAACTGTCTGCGCACAAAGGAGATACACGCATAGCCTTCCGTGTACTAAACGTTAACAGCCTATTCTCGCTCAAAATCAGCTTACAATAAACATACCATTGACACATCGGTGACTTTCTGCCAAAGGACATCTGACAAACGAAGCATTATTCGTCATTATATAGCTCTTACTTAGAATAGATTATATATGAATGTGCCTGTCTGCTAATCTGTCTGTTCGTATCGTCATTTTGAATCCGTCTCTGACGGTCTCTATTCTTTTCTGTCTCAGTCTGTATTTCTCTTTAAGTGCATTGGGAGAGACAAAGAGACAGAGAGAGAGAGAGACAGAGAGAGAGAGAGAGAGAGAGAGATAGAGGGAGAGAAAGATATATAAAGAGAGAGCGAAAGAGAGAGCGAAAGCGAGAGCGAGAGAAAGAGAGAGAGACAGACAGAGAGACAGAGAGAGAGAGAGAAAGAGAGAGAGAGAGAGAGAGA
>NW_004797842.1:48230-50993 GCF_000002075.1 Aplysia californica
GTGTGTGTGTCTGCAGCAGTCTAAAAGTACACATTTTATAAGCGTACATAAAATATCTTTGCCCATCTCCCCCCTCGCCCCTCACACAATTTTATGACCCGCTGCAGTCCCAAACACAGCGCAAAGGACATAGAAGGACAACTGAGAACACATTAAAAATCTATGTCAGACTTTTCAACGATAGAGAGCTGCCATAAAACGTTTGGCATTTTTTGGTAAGTGTTTTACGGCACTCGCAACTGCATAAGGTCATATGAGCGTGCGGGACACATTAAACATTTTCAGTCGGTAGGAAATTTTGATTTGAATTTTGCCCGAGTGGCGGCCAAAGCTTACTGTTATCGATTTTTAGACCACCAAGGGATATTTAACGTGCGCAATTTTCACACGGGACCCCCTAGATTTTTCGCCCTTGTCCGAGAAGGCTAGGCGTAGATCTTTCCTCCCAGAAGATCAGGGGTGTGGCTGAAAGACAGCAGTAAGGAGGAGCCAAGGAGTAGCAGTAGAAAGGCTGCAGAAAGAGTCAGGAGCCAGGAGTGGGCAAAGAAGGTGAGGGGGTGGGGGCAGAAAGTGGAGACGAAAGCAGACGACAGAACATTGCTAGAGAGCAGGTAAGGAGGTGAAAGCAGACAATTTTGAGAAGAAAAATTCCGTCGCTACCTGGATTCGAACCCGGGACCTTTGAATGTGAGGCGAGCACCTTAACCTCTAGGCCACGAGAGCCCCCGCACAAGGTCTACCATGAACACTGGACAAAGCCCCCTCTAGGGAAAGAATCCTACATAAAATATAGCTCTGAAATGTTCCTACTAACAGCACAACAATAGGCTTATCATCATCATCATCATCATCCAGTGCCAGATCTGCGACAGACTTAGGCTATCATGGTTCTCCATTCATTCCTTTGCTCGGAAGCTCTTAAAAAAGCTACGTTTCCCTGATCTTTCCCTGTTACCCATTTGTTTAGGTTCGTTAAGTAAGTTGCTCTGGGCCTACCCCTGCCTCGTTTGCCTTCGATTCTGCCAGTGAGAGCTAGATGTTCAAGACCCTTATGTCTATTCAGGTGTCCCCAAAACTGCATTAGTCGTTTCCTGGTTGTTTTTAACAGTGAGCGTCCCGCGTGGGCTTCCTCAAGCACTACCTCATTTGATTTTTTTCCTTCCACGATACTCTTAGCAGTCTCCTAAGAAACCACATTTCTGTTGCCTCTATTCTATTTTCACAGTCTTTAGTGATTGTCCTTATATATAGGCTTATAATGAAATGATTCGACTGACAATAATGTCTACATCTTTAAGCGTGAAACTCTCTGCTAGTAGGAATGCTGCTATTTAAAAACATCTTCCCAAATGGTTTATTAAAGAAAAAAACTGTACTGGAAGTAGCCTACAAAAGGACTTAAAACACCAACGGACATTTTTCAATATCATGCACACGTAAAGCAATTTCTAGAAAGTGCAAGCAATATACGGACGTTGATATAATATATATGGCTATGTGTAAATATTAAAAGGTCAGAGGGTTCTCTACTTGAGGGCCAATTACTCAATGCCGCTAGAGAACTCGCATGACTTAGAGCAATTATTGTGCATGGATTTTACGCCCCTACCCACACTACTAGGTTTTTTAAGAGGTGAATTTAACCTCCGTCTCCGAGAGGAACCAATCAAATGGGTTGAGAGCCGTAAAATCTCCACAAAACGACCGACATAAGTTCGAGAACGCCCTGTCTGGGATTCGAACTAGGGTCATTCAATCCGTAGTCCACTGTGAAACCACCAACTGAGCTAACGAATCACCCACAATGACACATTATTATGAAGAAGACAAGACCAGACGAAACATAACAACAGCTGGTTGTTCATGTCAAAACTTTATGACAAACTCAACATCGTGACACGAACATTAACAACAAAATGGCTCACGATATGGTGGTATCAGGCGCTCGTCAAGTTTTAGGCATCTGGTGTTATTGGTATCAGTTTAAAGCCTGCTCATTTGCCTTCCTGCGGATTAAAAAATGTCCACCTACGTTGAGTAGTTATCGAAATAAGTACGACTGGAGGAGATCAAGGTCACTTTGTTTCAGAGATAAAATTAGCGAGAAAATGGCTGCCAAAGTTTGGTAAATTCCACAGCCTGATAGTCATTGGAAATTGAAAATTTACATTTCTTGTACCTTTGAGCAATGTTTTTTCCAGTAAAATCCACACAAAAATGTGTTCTGAAAAAAGCTTGACAAGTGTTGAACCATTAACAAGAAAATCAGAATAAAAAATGCTATTCACCTTAAAAATACGGCGATTTTTTTCATATCATTATTTTGACGAGCGCCTGATTTCACCACGATGTCTCACAAATAATGTGAACTGTGACGTGGGAAAAGTACTTACGTACTCTCTCTGTCTACGCACTGCTCTACAAGTCTCTCTGATTCAAAACAAGTTTGTGGTTGGCAGGCGGGTGCTCTGGTGTGGTTTGCTTTTTCTTTCCTATCAAACATCTATCGTCCTTATCTCTCCTCCTTCTTTTTTATTTGTATGCTACTCTCTTGAAACACCACAACTCTTTGGCACTTATATTACCTTGTTGTGTTGCAAGTGCCGTAAAACTTACTAAACTAAAACTAAATGGAGATCACAACGTAGCCTGCTACATGTCGCTGTTGCAGTTGCAGCTTCTACTACTACTACTACTACTACTACTACTACTACTACTACTACTACTACTACTACTACTACTACTACTACTACTACTACTCCT
>NW_004797842.1:54663-57156 GCF_000002075.1 Aplysia californica
GATCACCGAATGTTTCCTTCTCCTGAGATCATGGCACGCCAATGCTCCCTCTGATTTTGGTGATGGTGTTTTTGGGACAGGCGAAAATGTTTTCCTTGTTGTTGCTGCTGCTGCTACTATTGTTGTTGCTATGGTTGTTGCTGTTGTTATTGTCGATGTTGTTACAAATATCATTATTGATTTTGTTAACGAGAGTGTTCTTAACTCAATAACTAAGACTTTTAAAGAAATTTGCCACAACTCACAGTTAAACAAATTATTTGCTGCGCGTATAGAGAATAGAGGACCTACATTCCATAAGTCTTCTCCAAGAGTTCCCTTTGGCATGGCTTCTACGAGCTTGTGTAGTTCCAAATCGCAAAAGACACACCGGCACGAAACCAAACCCCAACATATCTCTTTTTTTTTCTTTTTGGTAAGTGTTTTACGGCGCTCGCAACTGCATAAGGTCATATGAGCGCGGGACACACCTAATACTTTTAGTTGGTAGGAAATTTTGAATTTTTGCAAGGGTGGCGGCCGAAGCTACTCATATCGATTTTAGACCACCAAGGGATCTTTAACGAACGCAACTTGCACAAGGGCCCTCCGAGATTTTTCGCCCTTTTCCGAGATGGCTAGGTGTAGATCTCTCCTACCAGAAGGTCAGGGGTGAGGCAGAAAGACAGCCGTAAGAAGGAGTCAAGGAGTAGCAGTAGAAAGGTTGCAGAAAGAGTCAGGAGCCCAGAGGAGGGGGCAAAGGAGGTCAAGGGGTGGGGGCAGAAAGAGGAGACGAAAGCAGACGACAGAACATTGCTAGAGAGCAGGAAAAAGGAGACGAAAGGAGACAATTTTAGAGAAGAACATTTTTCGGTCGCTACCCGGATTCGAACCGGGGACATTTGAATGAGAGGCTAACACCTTAACCTCTAGGCCACGAGAGCCCCCGCAACATATCTCTACATAGCCATACATAATGATATGACAGGTGACGCACATAGACAAGACGGAGAGGAGTGAGTTGTGAGTTGTTGTTTACTGTGAGTCAAAGATAACATGCCATCATGCTGCCAAGGACAGACCAAGACAGGAGTTAGCCCAGGATGATGATGAGTGGATGAGAAAGGAGCGAATCTGATGAGAGCGTGGACTAAAACAGGAGGTAGAGGGGGATTCTTCATACTGCACACTAAAACACACACACAAAACAATGATATAGATAGAACGAGAGAGAGAGAGAGAGAGAGAGAGAGAGAGAGAGAGAGAGAGAGAGAGAGACAGGGAGAGAGAGAGAGAGACAGGGAGAGAGAGAGGGAGCGAGAGAGAGAGAGAGAGAGAGAGAGAGTATGTGTGTGTGTGTGTGTGTGCACACATGCATGTATGGCACACTGATGACCAACACATGCGACACACCAACAGTGGGCACGGGTGTGATCCTTTGACACCACCATTGTGCACTGAATTGAATGCTTCCTGTCTTCCATTGAATAAATGGTTGCTTTTAAGGACAAAAGGGCTAACCCGGATTTCGGGGGTTTCCAGAAAACTTGATCTAGAATCTATACCAAAAGTGGCCATATTGCCCTACCCGTAGGAGAAGTTTGGTTTCATTATTGTGTAGATCCATACTTGTTTGGTTATAAAGAAAACTCTCCTCGTCTTTAAAAAAAAAACTGAACTAGGGGCAAAAGCTTTACCTTCGATTTACTCAAAACAGCATTTTTCGGGATAGCCCCCTTGTGCTTTAAAGCGACCATAATATATACAGAAACTGGACGCTGGCCTACTGTAGGTCGACACAGCGACACAGGTATGCAAATTACAGCTCCCTCGCATGTTTCAAGGTATAACTGTCTATCTTTCCTTCATTCTAAATAAATACGCGCGCACGCACGCACGCACAAACAAACAAACAAACAAACAAACAAACACAAACACATACAAACACAAACACACACACACACACACACACACACACACATACACACACATAAACACACCGTATGCAGATTGAAACTGCTCAGTGCTCAAAGACACTGCATACCGTAATAACAATATCCGATGCTTACAAGGAATCAACACCACTTTGTCCAGTCTACAGCAGAAATATAGATTATATCCTTGCACACGTACAAAGGTGGAATCATCCAATCTCCTGAGAAGTGAATAGACTCTAGATCTAGATCTATAACTTTGAATCAAAGCTTCCAACCTCCTAGGAAGTGTATAACTTTGACTTGGCGACAAACAAATCACACACAGAGTGACACGCGCACAACTACAGATGTCAGATGGGGGGTTGTCTCAGTCTGAAGTTTTCTCCCAAACTGAGGGGGGTCGCTCCTCCGCAAACTGTCAATGACAGACAGAAACAGCCAGGGCTGGGGAATGGAGAAGACAGACGGCGCATTACACGCACACACAGACACACGCACACACAACAGTCTTTCCGCGCTCTATGTTTACCTCATAGGCGACAGATTTTCCCACCGGCCCGGCAGATCGGTGTCTCCC
>NW_004797842.1:60752-68125 GCF_000002075.1 Aplysia californica
TCGGACTCGCAACCGTAAGGTCGTGTGTTCGAATCCCGTCAGGGGCCCGACGTTTTGTTCTTGGGAAAGGCACTTTACACGAATTTTCCTCACTTCGCCCAGGTGGGAATGGGTACCCGGCTATAGACAGCGAAATATCTTGTCAATTTGGCTTAATCAGGTGCTCGCACTGTATGCTTCACGGGAAGCTGAGAATTTTTCGGAGTGTTCTATGGTCTGATGGGGTAATAATATAGTGCAAAGCGCATAGAGCCTGCTGTTGAGCGGGGATATTCGCTGTACAAATGCTGTCTATTATTTAAATTTTTTTTTTTTAATACACTGAGCTTGAAAATCAGGGGGTATCTTCCCAAGAGTATTGTTGTTGTTTGGTAAGTGTTTTACGGCGCTCCCAACTGCATAAGGTCATTCAAAGGTCCCTGGTTCGAATTCGGGTAGCGACGGACAAAATGTTCTCTAAAATTGTCTCCTGTCACCTCCTTTCCTGTTCTCTAGCAATGTTCTGTCGTCTCCTTTCACCTCCTTTCCTGCTCTCTAGCAATGTTCTGTCGTCTCCTTTCATCTCCTTTCCTGTTCTCTAGCAATGTTCTGTCGTCTGCTTGCGTCTCCACTTTCTGCCCCCACCCCCTCACCTCCTTTGCCCCTCCTCTGGGCTCCTGACTCTTTCTGCAGCTTTTCTACTGCTACTCCTTGGCTCTTTCTTACTGCTGTCTTTCAGCCACACCCCTGCTCTTCTGGTAGGAAAGATCTATACCTAGCCTTCTCGGACAAGGGCGAAAAATCTCGGAGGTCCCGTGTGCAAGTTGTGCACGTTATAGATCCCTTGGTGGTCTAAAAAAGTAGGCTTCGGCCACCACCTGGGCAAAATTCATAATTTCCAACCAACTGCGGAAAATGCTTAATGTGTCCCGCGCACTCATACAACCTTATGTAGTTGCGAGCGCCAATACACACTTACCAAACAACAACAACAACAGGTCTTTTTCATCATCATCATCATCATCATCATCATCATCATCATCATCATCATCATCATCATCATCATCATCATCATCATATTGATTTTTTCATTGACACGAATTGTAACCCATTTAACTTCCCCCCTTCCCCTGGAAAAACAACGAAAACAACAACAACAACAACAACAACAACAACAACAACAGCAAAAACAACATCGACAACAACGCCAACAACAACAGTTTAACAACAACAACAACATGTACTACTACTACTACTACTACTACTACTACTACTACTACTACTACTACTACTACTATTACTACTACTACTACTACTACTACTAATACAACAACAACAACAACGACAACAACTACTATTACTACTACAACAGCCAGACAAGAACACTGACACAAAACATGAACCACAGTATCATTATTAAATGATCTAGTTTTTTTACACAATCGATATCAGGTAGAGATTTTTTTCTGGTACAAGCCAGGATTACAGCGCAAATCTGCGCCCACACGAGAGTGTTATAAAACACAGCAATCATCTAAAAGCTGTTTATTGCCCAAGAGAGACAGCGTGGTGAAATCAGGCGCTCGTCAAAATAAGGAAAGTGAAGAAACTGGTTGTTTTGTTTTTTTTGGCAGGTTTGAGAATTTTTATCGAGCTTTTGTTTCTTGGCTCCATACCTTTCATGTACTTTAGAGAAAACATTTCTGTATGGATTTTACTGGATAAACTTTGAAAAAAGGCACAACAAATTATGTAAATATTCAGTTTTCACAGACTCTCAAGTTAAGGAAATAACTAATCTTTGGCAGTCATTTTTTCACTAATTTTACCTCCGTCTTTCTTTAATATTTCAACTTGTATTTAAGATAAAAGGATATTCATTTCATCCAAACCAAGATAACGAACACGCTTTAAGATGATCCCAATAACTCTACTTGTCCAAAAATTGACGAGAGCCTGATTCCACCGTGCCGTGACACTTATTTACTATGTATTCGTAACCGTACACAATGCCAGGGGACAAAATGCTTGGGGAAAACAAAAAATCGATGGAGGTTGAGTTGTTTTGGTTCCAGGCCAGGTTTCTGTGTCCTGTTGTCATATTCTGTTAGGTCTACCCTTTCCTTTCTTACCTTCGACTTTTGCTTCCAGTCATATTATGTTTCTCATGAGAATCATGGCGGTTGACATGTGAGGCATCGCGGAGATATCCCGCGCTCATCAATACAATGAAAAGGAAGATTCGGGCATTTTCCCGTCGGCTATATCAGATGTTTGCTTTTCGGGTAAAATCTTTCATGTCCATTTCAAAAACACATTTCTGTGTGGATTTTACTGAAACACGTTGATTAAAGGCACAGAGAATGTAAATTTTCAGTTTTCAAGGACTCTCAAACAAGAGGAATCTCCAAAATGTGGTGCTATTTTCTCGCTTATTTTATCTCTGAAACCAGGTGACCCCCACCTCCTTCAATTGCAAATATTTTGGCTTCTATTCAAGATAAATGGGACTTTTCTTCATTGATCGATAGACGGATGAACAAGCTCAAAGATGTTACCAATAACTCAAGATGGCCAAAAAAATGGACGAGCGCCTGATTCTACAGTGCCATGACACACATGCTCAGAGTGGTTCAGTTTCTCTGCTCAGTTCGGACACGGATTTTTTTTTTCGCTCCCTCCTGCCCACCCAGCAGAAATGGGTACCTGACTTCGAGTTGGGGAAGTAAAGGCGGCGTGGAAAGGAACTGGCCACCCTACCACAATATGCCGAAGGCCCAGGAAGTTGTCTCACTAACAAGGCTTCACAATGTCCGGATCGGATGCGGGAACAACTTTTACTTTTAGTTCAGTTTCAGATTCATTCCAAACTGGAGGAACTTTGGCGTTTCTAAACCTGGTCTTCTTAGTACTTCTTGTATTGTCTGTGTTATTTTCTGTCTCCGAAATATTCCGTGTGTGCTTCTGTAACATTTCATTTCGAAAGCTGAAATCTTTTTCGTTATCTTGTTCATTGATGGTTCATGCTTCACATTCATATACTGCTGTGGGGACCGCCGAACTTTTTGGGCTTTTATTTTTGTATCCTTGCATATTATCGTCCTCTCCAGATGGATGCCATCTTGCTCGGTTTGGATATTGCGATTGCAGTTCATCGTTTAATCTTTGAGTTGTTTTCCCATTTGCCTCAATCCTGGCTCTGAGATATATCCAAAAAGTGTTTATTGTTTCTATTTCTACCCCAGCGATTCTTACCAAAGACTTTTCTAAGTGTTGTCTTCATCAATGAATTTGGTCTTCTTTGCATTTAGAAGTAATCACTTTTGGTCACTGTTTGTTTATTAGTGTTTTTGTGTGTTTGTTTGTTTGTTAGTGTTTTTGTGTGTTTGTTTGTTTGTTAGTGTTTTTGTGTGTTTGTTTGTTTGTTAGTGTTTTTGTGTGTTTGTTTGTTTGTTAGTGTTTTTGTGTGTTTGTTTGTTTGTTAGTGTTTTTGTGTGTTTGTTTGTTTGTTAGTGTTTTTGTGTGTTTGTTTGTTTGTTAGTGTTTTTGTGTGTTTGTTTGTTTGTTAGTGTTTTTGTGTGTTTGTTTGTTTGTTAGTGTTTTTGTGTGTTTGTTTGTTTGTTAGTGTTTTTGTGTGTTTGTTTGTTTGAGTAAAAAGAAGCACATCGACACAATAATAGTCATGTAGTGAAGACAGACAGACAGACAGACAGACAGACAGACAGACAGACAGACAGACAGACAGATAGACAGACAGATAGATAGACAGACAGACAGACAGACAGACAGACAGACAGACAGACAGATAGACAGACAGACAGACAGACAGACAGACAGATAGACATACAGACAGACAGACAGACAGACAGACAGACAGACAGACAGACAGACAGATAGACAGATAGACAGACAGATAGACAGATAGACAGATAGACAGACAGACAGACAGACAGACAGACAGATAGACAGACAGACAGAAACAATGGAGGTAAAGTAAAGAAGGTATCACAAGACAGTCACGCCAGTGGAACCCACAGGGAGCACGAGGCAGGGGTAGGTCACGGGAAACATGGAGGAGATGTGTGGAAAGGGACATGAAAGAGATGAAGCTCATTTGGAACGAGTTTGGAAGGATGGCCCAGGACAGAGATAAATGGAAGGAACTTGTGTGTGGCCTATACCCTACCAGGGGTGAAAGGCATTGATGATGAAAGAAGGTAGAATCAACCAGAGGCGCCCTCCAACCACCCGCGTGGTCACTGTGTTCTTTGATAGATTCTAATATAATTTATACCATACCATACCATATAAAAAATAATGCATTTTCTTAGTCCACTTTACACAAACTGGGCGCAGTACCGAAAATGGAATCTCTGCTTTGTTACTGAGACTTGCTGATCGCCATAAGCCATGAAGAAAGGATGAAACGACAGTGTGTGAATGTGTTCGTTTATGCGTGTGTGTGTGTTCGTGTGTTTGTCTACGTGTGTGGGTGTGTGTTTGTGCGTGTATGTGTGTGTGTGCATGTGTGTACGTGTGAGTGTGTGTGCGAGTGAATGCGTGTGTGTGGGTATGTATGTGTTTGTGTATGTGTGTGTGTGTGGCAGGGGGGGGGGGGGGGGGGGGGGTAGAGGCGCACGGAGCTTTGCGCAATCTCCAATCTCACTGCAAACACTGAGAAATGTAAAAATTCCCCGGAGTTCGTCAGCTTTCATCACGACATGCATGAGAACGTCAGACCTGAACTCTCCGGGTGTCGTTCCGTTACGTTGCTGGTATGTGGCGAGGTTAGTTCCGAGCCATAAGCTTCACATTGGAAAACGCCTGTGGGTAGACGGCTGCATTTGCGAGAATGTCTGATGTCGACATAGGAAGAACACGGGAGAAAAGATGGGGAAAGCTTTCAGTTTGTCTGTATCTTATTGCTCAATTGGCAGCAATGATGTCACATTTCTATTGTCCTGTGAAACGGATGATCCTTTAGGTGGTGCCGGTGGTCAAGTGGTTAGACTGTTGGGCTTGCAAGCGAAACTTAGTGGGTTTGAACCACATCAGGGACCTGACATTACGTCCTTAAGAAAGGCCCTTTTTACGTGTTTTCCTCACTTCACCCGGGTAGGAATGTGTACCCGGCTATCCACAGCGAAAACATTTTGTCAGTTTGCTAGTGTTTGAGCTTTTAATAGGCTGCTTACTTCACTGTGCCTGCTTCCCGGGAAGCCGAGAATTTTTCTGAGGGTCTCGGATCTGTTGGGTTTATAATATCGTGGATTGTGAAACGCATAGACTTTACTGTTGAGCAGGGATATGCACTATGTAGATGCTATTTATTATTATTTTTGAGGTCGGCGCTATGTGCTCTTTGGTCGGCTTCGCTTCCTTCCCCCTTGTAGTTTCCCGCTGAGGGCTTGCCTTGTGATGCTGGCTGTTGGTCATCGGCGCGTGTGACCGACCCATCAGTACAGTCCATCTGTCCATCAACACATGTCCACCGTCTGTTAAGGATTACATCTTCCGGGGGTCACTGGTGTGTTTTCTGCCCTATTCAACAAGGCAATGCTATTTTGGAAACGGGACCTCCCAAGTGTTTGAGATATTATGCCCGACTGGAGAAGCGAGTGGAAAGGGAGCCTGGAAAATTCCCCACACCCATGTTCAAGAAAGCTCTGTTCACAAAACATCGAACCAGAGCTTACCTTGATATCACCTGAGCTAACGGCGTGCCATCAAAGTATTATATCACAGGGTTTTTGTAAACGTCGTTGAGATTTGCTACCCGAGCTGTCCTCATCTTCATCTTTTTTATTGGTTAAGAAATCGTCATCATCCGGTGCCTTGCCGACTGGCGTGAGCGATCATGGACCTCCACTTCACTCTGTCTTGCGTTGCAGCAATGGTATCTGTCGTTCTTGCTGTTCCCAGCCATGTTGTCAACTTGTCCAGTATCTTTTCCCTCTGTCTGCCTCTGCCAGTCTTTCCATCAAACTTTCCTGTTGTTACAATATTCTTCAATGTTTCTTTCCGCATTGTGTGTCCTATGAAATTTGCCTGTCGCTTTCGTATATTCGTCATAAGCTGTCGTCTGCAATTTGCTTCAACTAAGACCTCTTCATTTGTTTTTCTAGCTGTCCATGGGATACGCAGCAAGGTTATGAGATACGAAGTTTATTTACAACGCCAATCAGGACAAGGATCCCTCTCAGCTCGCACTGGTCCTGAGAGACAGGATCGAAGTCGTCTACCTCCTAAACGGATCGAAAATGTGTCAATTAGGACGTGAAACATTGACAATATTTTCTCAGCATCCTGAACAGGAAGAAAGATATGACCCAGTTTCCAGCGACGGCCCAGGCTAAGTATTAGATCGGCTGAGGAGGCCTTCAAGAATTATATACAATACATGTATAACCCTGGAATTATATATACAATACATATATAACCCACGGAGAGTGACAATTTGAAAGATGTGGCATCGTGGTGAAATCAGGCCCTCATCAATATAATGAAATCGAAGATACCGTCATTTTCCCACGCGTTGGGCAGTTTTTATCAATCCTTATTCTTTTTTTCACGCCTTATCCTTTACGTCCATCTAAAAACAGATATTTGAGTAGGTTTCAGAGACAAACATTTATCAAACACATTAAAAAATATAAATTTGCAATTTCCAAGAACACTCACGCTTTGAAAGTTAACAAACTTTGGCAGCCACATTCTGGCTAATTTTATCTCTGATACCTGACGACCCCCATCCCCTTCAATTGCTATCTCGACACCTATTCAAGAAACATGGGTATTTTAGAGATCAAAACAAGACACAAATAAACAAGGTATACGATGGTCCCTACAAATCGCGACCTCAGTGCTTTCTTGTCTATCTCCATTTTTAATAACAGTGAAAACAGTTCATAACAAAGAGTGAGCTTAAGAAGAAGTCACAGTTCCATCATTTTTTAAAAATGGAGACAGGACAAGAAAGCACTGAGGTCGCTAACTCTATACGCCACAAAAACTGACGAGCGTCTGTTTCCACCGCGTCGTGACCCAATGTGTTCCCTCCCTTCTCGCTCACAGGCCGCCAATACTATATTGATGACACACTGTCTCCTAGGGACAACTCTCTTTCACAGTGAGCAAAGTAAGGATTGAGGTTACGTCCCTTTCACATGACCTACTTTCTCTCGCCTCGTCTTTGCTCTCAACAAAAGAGCTTACTGCAACCTCCTTGCTCCCAACCTATACGTTCTTATACTGGTCTAGCTCCCAACTCACTCTGCCCTGCCATTTATCTCCCGTCATTATTCCACATCTTTCCTTTCCTTTTTTGTTTTTAGGCTTCTTGTTCTCTCTCTCTCTCTCTCTCTCTCTCTCTCTCTCTCTCTCTCTCTCTCTCT
>NW_004797842.1:70310-71786 GCF_000002075.1 Aplysia californica
CCAGTCGACGGGATCCCATGACATGATGCCCTTTCATATTTCGAACGTGATCTCTTTCTCCAGCGAGTGACGTCAGGTGTCAGAGTTACCTCCCCTGACGTGTCACGCAGACGGGAAGCTCTGGCGTCCTTCCCAACGACAGAAGCAGCTAAGGCTCAGGTTGAGAGATATACGCGTGGGATGACAACCTGCACAGACGGTGACGTCACCAGGACGTGTAGCTTGGGCGGTCAGTCAGTTACGTAAACACTGAGAGATCTTTTTTAATAAAGACCATTTAGATCAGTACACATCGAGATATCTTTTTAAAGTAGTTTTTTTTACGCCCCCAACAACACCATTTAGATCAGTGAACATTATGAGATCTTTTTAAAGTAAGTGTTTAAAACCCCCACCGACATGTGGTTGAATGATTCATCTGATGTGATATGTACTTTTTGTCAGCTTTACCTCTCTTTTCATACTGAATTTTAATGAGAGTAATATTTAATTTAGATTTTTATGTATACCCCAAGAAAAATTTCTCTCTGGGATAATAAAGTACTATCTTATCTTATCGTATCTTATTTAATCAGGATAATTTCTGAGGTAGGTGTAGACCCTGCCTGTCAGGGCCAGTCTGGGATGAGAGGGATACAGCAGTACCAGCCGAAAGACTGAGGTACTCCATTAACTTTTTCCCTATACAGAAATCAACCCCTCCCCCCCCCTCCCCCAAGGGCAGTGCTACTGACTGAAGCGTCTTTAGGCCATTCCTTAAGGGGCGATGCTAACATGCCCCGTCTGAACTTCTCTGTTGCACTCACATGACCTTTTTATGGCGTAAAACCTTACTAAAACAAAAACAAACAGGAAATCGAACCCAGGCCTTCAGTGTGCGGCACGAGGCAACTAACAGCTACACCACAGACCTGGGGATTGGGTTGTATCGATAAAACAATATCGATGACCACAGAGGAAGCTTCATCCTTGCAGGAGACACGATAATAATAATGACAATAAATAACATTTTGTATAGCGGAAATTCCAGCTCAACAGCAAGCTCTATGTGCTACACAATCTAAATTATTATACCAGCAGACCTCAGAGCATTCTGAGACAACATCAACTTCCTGGGAAGCATACAGTGCAAGGTGCCATTTATAAGCGCTAAAACACAAAAAAAAACTGACAAGATCTTTCGCTGTCTATGGCCGGGTACCCATTCCCACCTGTGTGAAGTGAGGAAAACTCGTATAAAGTGCCTTTCCCAAGGACAGAACATCGGGCCCCTAACGGGATTTGAACCCACGACCTTACGGTTGCGAGTCTGAGAACTTAACCACTAGGCTACGACAACACAGCAGAATATTGAGCAATGGAAATGTTTGAAATAATTCACACTGCTGTTGTTTTTGTGTTATTGTTGATCCAGCAATATAGATGCTCTCTCTCTCTCTCTCTCTCTCTCTCTCTCTCTCTCTCTCTCTCTCTCTC
>NW_004797842.1:73444-75259 GCF_000002075.1 Aplysia californica
TATATACCCGCGCGCACACACACGCACACACACACACTCACAAACAAACAAACACACACACACACACACACACACGCACGCACAAACTTGCACCGACACACACACACACACACATGCACACACAAACACACACACAAATGCACACACGCACACACAAACACACACACACACACACACACACACAAATACACACACGTCATACAAAACATTACATGAAGACCCTACACCCGGACGGGACAGACTAGAGAGAGACTCATGAGTATTTCATGGAGGGCTTTGTGTGATTACGTGGCTCTGCTCATCCGGACATGATCGACGGTCTACTAAAACACTCGTCAGTGGCGAACTGATTCGATCTCTCCGTCATTACTGATCAGTTATTGATGAGCTTGTCGCCTGCACAGCGCGTGAAGTAGAATGGACAGAAAAAGGAACAAAAAAATGTAACGAAATAATATCGATTTCCGACAAACGTCTGTTTTCCAGGTATGTCATTAGCCAAATATTACGTTATTGGTGATCGTCTGCTGGCTCGCCACCTTAGATTTGGTTGCTCTTAAGGACAAGCGGGCTAACCCAGATTTCGGGGTTTTCCAGAAATCTTGACCTATACTAAAAGTAGGCATTGACCTATCTAATAGGAGAAGTTTGGTTTCATTGGTGTTTATATACATGTATTTGTTTGGTTATAAAGAAAACTCTCCTTGTCTTTTAAAGAAACTGGAAAAGGGGCCAAACTTTACCTTGGATCTTTTCAAAACAGCATTTTTTGGGATAGCCCCCTTGTGCTTAAAAGCGACCAATTACACAGTTCTATTTACTGCTCAGTACCTAGTTTTGAAAAATTTTACGTAAAAAATGTTGTGTTTCACAACTTGTAAATCTCCTTCGGGTCCACATAAGAGATATGTGCACAACCTGTACTTATTCATTACGGAAACTTTACTCATCAAATGAGTGTTTTGTGTGATGTGATGTGGGCCAATGGCCTTAAACACTGAATAAACTTACTTACTAATCTCCTTCGAATACAATTCTTTGAGTATATTGCTGACGACTCCGAATAATCTTGTGATTTTCATAGAGCAGATAGAACATTTGGCTTTCTGACCTCATGGACTAAGTAACTGAAAACGGCCAAAAATGTCAGATACAACTTTTAAAGTCCCAGACAGCGGGCTGTCACTTGGGGAGGGTACTACATTTCTTTATGAACTCCTCCTACGTATCAAAAGGCCACTCTACTCTCAGATGCTATTTCCACGCTGAGACGATTTAAACTAACCCAAAAATAGACCTTAACTGCTGCTTTTCGGGCTCTTAGACGTAACCAAGCATTTATTGAATGTCTATCGATTAACTAATACCATTTAACCCTATGCGTTCGCCCCGGGGTTATTTTGTACCCCTGAGGTTGTATTCTTCACATTTTAGAATACTTCTAGTACGAATATCTCTTTGAAACTTTCAGTATTTCTCAAGAAATCATGTCGACAGACTGTTATGCAAAGCGTACGGATCGGATTAACGAGTAAATTTCCTCTTTGGAAAGTAGTGGCACAGAGTTCCCCATGTCGTATGGATACGTTAGTAAAACACGACGTACGGATAGGGTTAAAATACTTTGGCGAACTGAGAACTCTTAGGAAAAGTCAATTTCGCATTGATGAAACGTTCCGCTCTGCTGAGATGGAAACCGAACTCCTAACTAGACAAGGTAGAGAGTCCAACGACTTAATCACCGAGTGAGGCTCAACGTTACTATTTTCATCTATCTCCACATTTTTGTAATTTCTATCCCCATTGAGACACTCC
>NW_004797842.1:75434-77448 GCF_000002075.1 Aplysia californica
TCTCTCTCTCTCTCCCCACCCCCATCCCCTTCTCTCTTTTTCTCTCTCATTCCTCTTTTTTGTTATCCTTTTTTTGGTAAGTGTTTTACGGCTCTCGCAACTGCATTAGGTCATATAAGCGCGCGGTAAAAATTAAACTTTTTCAGTTGGTAGGAAATTGTGAATTTTGCCTGGGTGGCGGCCGAAGCCTATTCTTACCGCTTTTAGACCCCAAAGGGATCTTTAACGGGCGCAACTTGCACAGCGGCCCTCCGAGATGTTTCGCCCTTGTCCGAGAAGGTTAGGTGTAGATCTTTACCGGATCTTTCCTACAAGAAAATCAGGGGTGTGGCTGAAAGACAGCAGTAAGAAGGAGCCAAGGAGTAGCAGTAGAAAGGCTGCATAAAGAGTCAGGAGTCCAGAGGAGGTGGGCCAAGGAGGTGAGGGGGTGGGGGCAGAAAGCGGAGACGAAAGCAGACGGCAGAACATTGCCAGAGAGCAGGAAAGGAGGTGAAAGGAGCCAATTTAAGATAAGATATTTCCCTCGCTACCCGGATTCGAACCTGGGACCTTTGAAAAAGAGGCGAACACCTTAACCTCTAAGCCACGAGAGCCCTAAGCCTTACTCACCGAGTGAAGACCAACGTTATTTCATCTATTTCCCCCTTTTTGTAATTCCTATCCATTTCAGCACCCCCCTCCCCCTGGCCCCCTCCCCACCCCCAACCTTCTCTCTCCTCTCCAGAAATTGTGAGTGTCTCTTTCTTCCTCTACTCTCCCTTTATCATTTTTGGACCTCATTCGTTCAATCTATTCGCATTGAATTCACCACAATTGTTTTTCTTTTCGTTATTACCCCGTTTTCAGATTTCTTCGTTCTTGTGTTTTGTCTATGACCTTGCTATGCTCAAGAGGAAAGTTCGTGTTTTTCATCTCATGATATCAACACTTTGAGAATCCAATAGAAACAGCAGAGAAATTCATTGTAAAATATAAATTCAGGAGTTTGCATCTTCTTGCACTTAATAAAAAAATTAATGATTTTTTTTTCAAAATTGAACTTTCTTCTATACAAATGATCCTTCGGATAAACCAGTTAAATCCTGTGCGATGTAAAGTATTAAAAAATATTGTACACTCACTACGACATGCGGACTTTCAAACTTTGAATTTGCATTCTTTCTTCTAGCCTATCTCAAAATGATCTGATCTGGGGGGGTTTTCACTGAAATCTTCATTTGAGAGGCATCGTGGTGTAATCAGGCGCTCGTCACAATAATGAAATCGAGAAAACTGGCATTTTCACGTCCATTTGGCAATTTTAATCGATTTTTTGGTATTTTTTGACTCAACACCTTTAAGGTGCGTTTAAAGACACTTTTCTGAGTGGATTTTAACGAAAAATGTTGATTTAAGCCACACAAACGATAAATTTGTAGTTTTTTTTAGGACTCTGCGGTTTTGGAAGTCGCCAAACTTTGGCGGTCATTTTGTCGCTGATTTTTACTTCTGAAACCCGGCGACCCCCACCTCCTTACATCACAAATATCTCGACTTCTAATCATGATAGATGAGTCTTTTTTCTTCCCCGGTGGCAAGACAAAGAAACAAGCTGTAAAATGACTTCAATAGCTCTACATGTCCGAACATTGACGAGCGCCTGATTCCACCGTGTCGTCAAACATTTACTTTAACACAACCCACAGAGCAGTATTTACCATGACCCTACACTACAAAAAAAAATGTTCATCTCACCAAAGTGGGTGGACATGTCGGGTTTGTTTTTTTTGTCGCTTCTACTCGAACTGAGATGGGGGTTTTCCAGGAAGACGAAAGAGGGGGAGAGAAAACACATCATTTTCTCTCATCGAATGAATATCGAAACGACGGTAGGGGAAACTACCCAGTGGCAAACACGACAAACATTTTGGAGCAAGACCCATTTTGGAACAGATACCCTTATCTCTCTCTCCCTCTCGTTTCTCTCTCACTCTCTCTCTCTCGTTTCTCTCTCTCTCTCTCTCTCTCTCTCTCT
>NW_004797842.1:79819-85105 GCF_000002075.1 Aplysia californica
CCACACACACATACAAACAGTCACACATACACGTCAGTCCAACTAAAAACAAAACCTCATTACCCAAATTGCCGGAGTTTGGCGGCGTTTTGTGCGTGACGAACCCCTCTGAATCACCAATAAGTTGGAAAGGTCAAGAGATCGTTGCACAATATGTACAACAAAATCCATCGAGTAAGACAAGGTGGTGCTACAAGGTTTATTATCCCCCCCACCCCCACCCCCACACCCCACCCCCAGGCTGCTTACATACCTCTCAGTACACACCAGCTTACATTAGAGGCAGCTCAAAGAATCCATACAGTTCGAATGGAAAGGCTATTGAATAATCGATAGTCTGTGCAGTTCATGAAACCATCGGGCTTTTTCTCTCGTGCTCAGAGCGATACATTGACATGCTGTAGGGCATTCTATTTTTGTTACTTCTTGTTTTTTAATGCATGTACGTGTATTGCGTCACTTACAACACAATATGGACATACAAGTGCCGAAGATTAGAGGTTTTACTAGGCAGTAACAAACGCAAAAAAAGGAGGGGAGATAAGGACGATAGATGTGTGTTGATAGGAAAGAAGAAGCAACCATACCAGAGCACCCGCCAATCACCCACGTTTCCAAGGTGCATTGGATCTTTGAAACAGTAAACGAAAGTATAAGGAACACTGACGGCAACAGGCCGAGGCGGGATACATACAGCACAAGACAAACAAACAAAACAAAGCAAAACTTAACAAAAAACCAAAACAACAACAACAACAACAAGCGTTGATTGTAACCTCCAACCCCGGGGCTGTCAACACAGATAATTATGTGAAGCGTGCTGACAAAATGAGTTACTTCTCGGATTCGAACCCTATGGAAATAGATACACCACGCTTATAGGTGGAGTTTTTACACTTTATAAGTATAAAATAACAAAAGGCATGTTAATTTTAACGAATACGGCATCAATATAAAATCTACAAATTTTACCCTAAAGTCGATTTTGATGAAAATCTCCATTAAATTGTGGATTGCAAGAAGTAACTAATTTAGTCAGCATGCCCCACATATTATATTCTATGTTCAGACATTCTTTTTTTTACATTCTATGATCGATCTCTCGTAGATGCCCAATCTTCTCAAAGGCACAGAAACACTTTGCTCTCAATTGGGTGTCCTGTCGGGTGTGCACAATGTTCCAGCCAACAAAGCACACACTGTCTCTGTGTCTAGTTCGGCAGTCGCCCGCCGGGTTGATTTGACATTCCAACTTTTGAAAGACAGATGGAAACATACGAAGGGACACAACTCAACATTTCGATATCCCCACAATGATTAGACGGAGTTAAATTCCTTTGCTATCGTTCTCGGAACAGTCGGAAATGTGAAGGACGACTGGATTTCCCTCAAATAAGCCGGGTTTTTCGTTCTGGGAGTTTGTACAAATAGGAGAGGAACAGAAAAGCCGGGGTGTTATTTCCTTCCGACGTACTACAGTTTTCGCGGAATCCATTGTGTATAGCATTCCGGTGTTACCACTTTATCCATCTGTTCAAATTCTCAAGATACTTCCAGTAAATAATTTCTGGTCTATTTCTGTCTCTCCTGCCTTCTTTTTTTTCACTGAGAGCAAAACAGAGCACTGCAGTCACAACACAACTTACCTTCAGCGTCACCGTTGTCACAGTCCGCGGCAAACAACGCCTCTATGCCCAGGTCCGGCACAGTTTGCCTCAGCAGACAAGTCCCTCTTCCCTCCAGGCCAGCCCCGGATATCTGACCTCCGATGACGCGGCGGGCACCAGTGGGCACAAAGTGACCAGACCGCAGGAGCTGACCGGGACTAGAGATTTGACCGTTGAGCGGGTACAGAGATTCGCCCGGGGGTGAGGGTACAGGACTACAGAACGCCACGTTGTTCCGGGCAGGGCTATGGTCTGACGGTACGGCGATGGTTCTAGTTCTCCGGCTCACTCGGTCTCTTCTCTCCATCGTCCCTGCTTGATCACTTCCCCTCGTCTCTGCTCTACCAAGTCACTCGGTTTTTCTTTTTTAAAAGTTTTATTTATAGAGTTTTACGGCACTTGCAACACAAGAAGGTCGTGTAAGTGCCGAAGATCAGAGGTGCAACTAGAGAGTATCAAACACAAAAGAAGAAGGAGGGGAGATAAAGACGATATATGTTTGATAGGAAAGAAGAAGCAAACCCCACCTGAGCACCCACCAACCACCCACTGAATATTTAACGTCTTGCCGACGATTTGTGCTTTTGTCGTATTAAATGTTTCTTGGAAAAGAAGTCTCGGCTGTGAGCTCTGACACCGTTGTCTATGACGGCTGGTAATACAATATGATATTCCAGGATTCATTCAGCCTATTCGTCACTGACATACAGAATGATGTTCGAATGCAGAACCAACTTTTAAACTGTAATTAAAATTTGTCGTCAAAATGATTTAATGGCCTCTGTGCAGACCAAAACTTGTCATGACATTCCTAAACCCGACCGCCGTATTCAGTTTTGTTAGTTTTGTCTAATCAGTTAAAGTGTTCGTTGTCGCCTATTGATTCGGTGCGGGAAGGGGAGGGTGGGATAATTATTTTTGACAATTCTTTAAACAATGCCTCATCCCCTGTAGAAAGTGGTATGTGGGTGATTGGCGGGTGTTCTGGTGTTTTCCTATTAAACATATCGACTTTATATCCCCTCTTTCTTTTTTTGTGCATAGTTATATGAGTTATATGAGTTTATATAGTTTTGTGCACATTTATATGACCTTATTGTGTTGCAAGTGCGTAGAACACTTACTAAAACAAGAATACAACTAACCACCGAAAGCAACATTTTTGGGCAGAGAGAAAAATAATCCATTGTCTAAAACAATTTGTTGTACTTAGAGATCTTCATTATGTACTTTTCTTGCTATTTACTTTTACAGCATTGAGGAATTGAATTTCGATAGATTTTTTTAAACGTGTGTAGCCAGTATCACAGATTAAAAAACTGCAATAAAATAATCAATATTTTTTGCTTTGCACATTCTAACAGATGGCCGACAAAGCAGATTACGCGAGGATCTAACAGATAATATGCCAAGAGGCATTCTGTCCTTCAGGGAAATCAGGCATATTATGACTTATTTAATTCAACAAAAGAAACTAAGCGCATGAACTTTAATTCCCGACTCACGACAAATTCTAGAGGAGTGGACAAGACACGATGGAGACAGGATCCAGTTGAACTACAAGTATTCTCTACTCCTCGTGTATTTTCTACTCCGCAGGTATTCTCTACTCAGGTATTCTCTACTCATGTATTCTCTACTCATGTATTCTCTACTCATGTATTCTCTACTCATGTATTCTCTACTCCTCGTGTATTCTCTACTCCTCAGGTATTCTCTACTCCTCAGGTATTCTCTACTTCTCAGGTATTCTCTACTCGTGTATTCTCTATTCATGTATTCTGTACTCGTGTATTCTTTATTCAGGTATTCTCTACTCATGTATTCTTTACTCAAGTATTCTCTACTCATGTATTCTCTACTCCTCATGTATTTTCTACTCGAGTAGTCTCTACTCATGTATTCTCTACTCATGTATTCTCTACTCATGTATTCTCTATTCATGTATTCTCAACTCATGTATTCTCTACTCCCCTTTCTACTCCTCTTTCTACTCCTCGGGTATTTTCTACTCCTTTCTTTTTCAGAAATTTCCACTTGACATTGGCTCTACGTGCAAATCAACACTGTTGTAAACTCACTTTTTTCTACAAATCAGATGGTGTCAATCTTATGTAAATGGGCAAGGGATTAACCCCCTCCCCCTCCCCCCAACAATTTTGTATAACAGCCAACAGCACAGAAGTACTAAACACAAATCAATACCTCACGAGATACGTCCTTTTCCGACCAGTAATGGATGTTACACAGGTATACAAGCAGAAATAAATAAGTTGATGACTTCACCCTATGACGAACATATGACCGGCGCCTACCACCACAAAACTAAATGGACACAATATTATTTCGAGAGACCAGTTCGGCCTATCTGTTTCTAATGGAATAGAACTACCTGTATGACAGTTTTCACCACACCGTCGCTCATATTTCAACACCCACAACCCATTACGGAGTCCTACAGTGTAGGTTTACGTGTCCAGTACATAGGGAAAGTGTACACTCATTCGGTGTAGTGGAATCATAAATACCAAGGGGCATCGTGGTGAAATCAGGCGCTCGTCAAAATGATGACATAGAAGTAACGGGCATTTTTGTTCCAGTTTTGAAATTGCTTTTTCTTTTGGCTCAACACCTTTGATGTCCATTTAAAACATCTTCCTAAGTGGAGTTTACTGATCAATGCCAAATAAAGTCACAAAACTTGTAAATTTTCAGTTTCCAAGGAAAGCTTTGGAAGTCACCAAACTTTAGCCGCCATTTTCTCACTAATTTTACCTCTGAAACCAGACGACCCCTAGATCTACCTCATTCAATCGATATATCGCCTTCTAATTAAAATATGTTTGTATTGTTTTCACCGAAAGCAAGACAAGCAAACAAGCTTTAAGATGATACCAATAACTCCTCATGCCCCAGAATTGACGAGCGCCTGATTCCACCACGTCATAATGCAAATAATATCGTGGGCCAAGCTGGTAAAAAGTGTAGGCCCAGAAAACAAAACGTTATAGGACCCCAAAAAATATTGTCTCATTTTCCCAACATTTCTATCTACAATACGATTTTTTCTTGCTTTTTAATCAGCATTTAGAGTATAATGTTGATAAAATATTAATTCTTGAGTAGTGGAAGCAGCAGTAGCAGAAGCATCAGCAGCATGCCAAACAGACAACAGCGCTGCCGGGCACAGGCCGCCAAATTGTATATTATGAAAGTGCGTACGTCCAGATAAAACACATCACAAAAGACCACCCTATATCCCACACGCGGATGAAGGAAATATACAGGGCAATTTCCTTAAAACGGAAGGCTCAATTTAAGTCCCGCAGTGACCAGTCATTACTGGCAAAAATCAGGACCGGTCACTTCTCTGGGCTGCGAGCCTACAAAAATAGAATAAACAAAACATCGGACCCAATCCGTCTATTGTGAAACGAGGAACCCCAAGATTTGGAGCACTGGCTGCAGAGATGCCTCGCGACGGAGGTTCACGGTGGCATCTCTTTGAGGAGGATTCAGGGAGGTTGGACTGCCTCACCGGCTAGCTATCCAAGAGAGGCGGTGGCCCTGGCGAAGAGCACGCTCTCCGGGGCTCCAAACATTTCGAACGGATAGGCTA
>NW_004797842.1:89658-91935 GCF_000002075.1 Aplysia californica
CCACTCTCACGGCAAGGAAACTCATGTGGTGCGCGTGTAGACAAATGCATCTCGTGTCTGTCTGTCTTTGTGTCTGTCTATCTGTGCAAACGGGTCGTCTGTCAGTCTGTTTGTCTGTCTGTCTGTCTGTCTGTCTGTCTGTCTGTTTGTCTGTCTGTCTGTCTTTGCAAACGGCTCCTCTGTCTGTCTGTCTGTCTGTACAAACGGTCTGTCTGCCTGCCAGTCTGTCTGTTTGTCTGTCTGTCTATCTATCAGTCTGTCTGTCTGTCTGTCTGTCTGTCTGTCTGTCTGTCTGTCTGTCTCTCTGTCTGTACAAACAGGTCGTCTGCCTGACTCTGTCTAAACAGCTCGTATGTCTGTCTGTCTGTCTGTCTGTCTGTCTGTCTGTCTGTGCAAACAGGTCGTCTGCCTGACTGTCTGTCTGTTTGTCTGTCTGTCTGTCTGTCTGTGCAAACAGGTCGTCTGTCTGTCCCAAGGGTTGAGTGGACAATTATGTGTGCCCACCGTTCCTGTGTTGGCCTCACAGAGTGGCTACTTAATTCTGAGCGACTATGTTCCCGATTACTGAAAGTTAGGAATCGTAGGAATCGGCTCAGAACCCATGCACTTACTTTCTAATGATGTGATTTCTCCTGTATTTACCTAATATTATTATTGGCTTCGAACATCTTCAGGATTTAGGATAACCTTGATTTCGGAACACTACGAAGCATCACCTTTTATTTTTCAAAAATAAATTCTTACAAAAAAGAAGGTTTGTTCTAGAAATCTAGTAGAGGTTTTACGGAGCTCGCAACTACATAAGGTCATATGAGCGCCAAGAAGAAGGTTTAAACGATTAAAGTAACGGATAACCGGTGGTTTTCGTAACAATGAGTCGGAACTTTTCTTCCGTAGCATTAATCTTGGGAATCGGTCCTGAAATCGATTCTTTGCCCAGCTCAAGTGGCTAGTTTATTCCGAGCACTCTCAGGTCATTTGACACTGATGTGACAGCTTGCAGGATGAAACATCACCATCATAATAATACTTTGGTCACTCTAGTGTTTTGTTTCACCCAGGCTTTGATAGGCACACTGCTGTTATGATATCATTGTGTCTCCCTTAGATTAAAAAAAAAATAATGCACATTTATAGAGGAATTTGGGAAGGGAAATTATAATATCCTGATGAGAATATACATCTATTATACTATCCCAATGAGAATATACATGTATTATAATACTTCAATGAGAAAATACATATATTATACTATCCCAATGAGAATATACATGTATTATAATACTTCAATGAGAAAATACATATATTATACTATCCCAATGAGCCTATACTTATTATGATATCCCAATGAGCCTATACTTATTATGATATCCCAATGAGCCTATACTTATTATGATATCCCAATGAGAATATATATGTATTATACTCTCCCAATTAGAAAATACATGTATAATAAAACCTCAATGAGAATGTACATGTATAATAAAACCTCAATGAGAATGTACATGTATAATAAAACCTCAATGAGAATGTACATGTATAATAAAACCTCAATGAGAATATACATGTATTATAAAACCTCAATGAGAATATACATGTATTATAAAACCTCAATGAGAATATACATGTATTATAATACCACAATGAGAATGTACATATATTATACTATCCCAATGAGAATATACATATATTATACTATCCCAATGAGAATATACATATATTATACTATCCCAATTAGCATATACATATATTATGATATCCAATTGAGAATATCTATGTTTTATATTGCCTCAATCATAATAATGTCCATGTATATCCCACTGAGATAATATTACCCTAGGCTGTCTGAAGGTCCTACTCACAGATGTAAAAGAACAACTTTCGCAGCCTTTCTATCTCTCTCCTTATCTCTCAGTCATTCTC
Organism: Aplysia californica; assembly: GCF_000002075.1. Taxonomy (NCBI): domain Eukaryota; kingdom Metazoa; phylum Mollusca; class Gastropoda; order Aplysiida; family Aplysiidae; genus Aplysia; species Aplysia californica. The sequence continues at coordinate 91,582 of NW_004797842.1, forward strand.
TCTCTTTATCTCTCTCCTTCTCTTTCTCTTTCTCTCTCGCTCTCTCGTTCTCTCTTTTTTGCTCCCTCTCTCTTTCTCTCTCTCTCTCTTTCTCTATCGCTCTCTCGTTCTCTCCTTTTTGCCCCCTCTCTCTTTCTCTCTCTCTTTACCTCCCTGCCTCTTACATACACTCTCTATCTTCTCTCTCTCTCTTTGTTTTTTTTCTCTTTCCTCTTTCTGGTTAGCTCTCCAGTATGACATGACAACAGTCTAATTACTAGGAAGTCAAACATGTTCTCCTGTCTAGCGAAAAAAAACCGCGAGGTGTGTGTGTGTGTGTGTGTGTGTGTGTGTGTGTGTGTGTGTGTGTGTGTG
>NW_004797842.1:93611-95059 GCF_000002075.1 Aplysia californica
CACACAGATGCAGACGCACACGCATACACACACACACACACACACACACACACACACTCACACACACACACACACATACACACACACACACACACGAGCATTTATACACATATCTCGCAAAACTGACAATGCCTGAATATCTCGTATTGATGACGGTAGGAATGACTTTTTACATCTGTTGAAAAGATCTGAATGATACGTTTCAAAACTTTTAATGATGTCTTTTTCTCTTCCATGATATTATGGAATATGAACTGAATAATACTTTGTAGAGGTGTTTATAATTTTATAATAATAATATGCCTCTTCTCTTCTATAGCATTATATAATAATGTGAGGCACCCTGGTGAATATAGGCGCTCGTCAAAATAAGTCTGTCCAAGAAATTCTCATTTAAAAAAATTATTTTTATTGGCTTAGCATCTTTTTATTAACCATTCACATGTTTAAGAAAAACATGTCTGTGTAGATGTTACTGAAAAGCATTTACCAAAGGCAGAAAATGCGCGAAATTTTGCACTTTTCAAGGACACTCAAGCTTTGGAAATCATCTCACTTTGGTGGCCTTTTTCTCGCTAACTGACAACTGGCGAACCGCCACCTCCTTCGGTCGCAAATAACATGACTACTAATCAAGATAGACGAACGCTTTTTTCATCAAAAGCAAGATAAATGAACACGCTCTAAGGTGATATCAATCACATCATAGGCGGTAAATTGACGAGCGGCTGATTCCATCACGTCATGACACATTTATTGTCTCTTCTCTTCTGTATTGTTATTATTCTTATTAGCTGGGTACGCGTTCGATGAACGGACTCGAAAGAATCGATCGTCAAATCACTGGGGAAACAGTGTGCACTGCTTGTGAACAGAAGCCTCATATGTTTACAATGGCGTCTTCGAAGACGGACTTTCCCAAGATTAGAACTGAATAAAAATCAATGATAAACTGAAAATTAAATTACAGTGACTTCAGACTCCTTAATATAAATATGCATCCTTTAAATGATTCTGAACCACGGTTAATTTTGTCAAATTCGAAAGTTAAGTCATTCGGAAGTTTTAGGCGACACTGAAATGGACCCTCAAGAAGAGGGGCGAGGAAGCTTGGAGCTACCCGTTTTCCAAAGACTCCAGTTCTGCATCCAAGTATCCAAGTTGTGACGAATATATTTATACACACACACACACACAAATATTACGATATAATATACGTAAATATATAGATAATCTCCTTGACATCTCGTACAAAGACCACGTTCCAAATGCTGAAGTACGAAAGAGAATCACCAACGCAGTGGGACAATATGAAGATCTACTGACCACAGTGAAAATTAAAATGGTATGGGCATGTCACAAGATCCACAGGACTTGCCAAAACAATCCTGCAAGGAACAGTACAAGGAAAGAGAAGGAGAGGAAGGCAGAGAAGGAGATGGGAGGAG
>NW_004797842.1:99457-101715 GCF_000002075.1 Aplysia californica
TCGCGGGCGGTTGGAGGGTGTCGCTGGACTGGATGGTCCTACTTCTTTACTTTCCCCTCTGTTATTTATGTCTGTCTGTCTGTCTGTCTGTCTGTCTTACTTTTTCCCAGCACTAAATGACCGTTATTGTGTCGATGTGCTTCTCTTTACTCAAACAAACAAACAAACAAAAGTGCTTTCAAAGTGATTTACTATTTAAAAATCGTTTATATTATATATATATATATGACCTTATTGTGTTGCAAGTGCCGTAATACTCATACTCTCATACTAAAGCTAGGAACAAAATAAACAAGTCTGCACTTGTATGACCTTTCTGGGTTGCAAGTGCCGTAAATTACTTACTAAAACTAAAAATGAGAAAAAAAAAGCAGCAAAACACAAACAACACCCCCCCCCAAAAAAAAAATAAAAAAATAAAAATAAAATACAGCCAAAAAAACCAAGAAAAAACAAGAAAAATTGCCGTGTGTCGTAACAATAAATATCGTGAAAAGTACAGGGAAAGGGCGAGGTAGAGAGATAGACAGATAGTACGTCACCAAATGAAAATGGTGTAGCTTAACGACTTAAACGTACTTGCGCTGCCTGCCAATCAGGCATACGTATTCAAGGAAGCACGATTCTTGTTTTCTTTCTTTCACACACTCACATACACTCTCTCTCTCTCTCTCTCTCTCTCTCTCTCTCTCTCTCTCACACACACACACACACACACACACACACACACACTCACCAACTCACAGCTAAAACGTGACGGAGCGAATGAAAGATAAAAAGAGAGGAGAGTGAGTGGTGAAGAAATGAACAAGCCAAGAAAAAAAATAGCATATTATTATTTTATTTCGTATGGCGCAAATCCCCGCTTAATAGCAAGCTCTACGCTCTTCACAATCTATAAAGTTGTTCCCGCATCCGATCCGGACATTGGGGATTGCCTTGTTAGTAAGTCAACTTCCTGGGCATTCGGCATTTTGTGGTAGGGTGGCCAGTTCCTTTCCACGCCGCCTTTACTTCCCCAACTCGAAGTCAGGTACCCATTACTGCTGGGCGGGGGGCTAAAAAAAAATCCGTGTCCGAACTGAGGCTCGAACCCGAACTTTCCGCTTCGGACACGAGCGCACTAACCGCTCCGCCACCGCACCCTCAATACTACACTATACTCACAATCCATACTAATTTACATGTTTACACAATTAAAACACAATAAAGCGAAGCAAGTAATTCAATGGTTCATCACAGATGTATTCTTCTTGCAACAATGGTCAACCAGAACATTTCATGACATTAACATAAAGTCATTCATCGAAGATAAAAAGAGTATCCATAAAATAACAAGGGCCCCCATCCACCCCTTAAAACCGCACCCGAAAAAAAGCGCAGGAACAAACAAAACAACGATCTCACCCCCCCCCCCTCAACCCCCTTTCCCAGTGGCGCCATCCAACCACGCGCTACACACGCAATGATCAGCGAGATCAGAAAACTGCCAACAGATTCGTCATGTACTGAGTGGACGAGCACTCTGAAAAGGTTGAAGTGTACAATAGATAGATAGCATTTGTATAACGCAAATCCCCACTCAACAGCAAGCTCTCTCTATACGCTTTACAATCAACACTATTACTACAGCAGACCTGAGAGCATTCTGAAACAACCACACCTTCCTTGGAAGTATACAGTGCAAGCCGCCATATATGCACGCTAAAACACTAACATACTGACAAGATCTTTCGCTATCTATGGCCGGGTACCCATTCCCACCTGGGTGAAGTGAGGAACATTCGTGTAAAGTGCCTTTCCCAAGGACACAACGTCGGGCCAGCGGCTCGAACCCCCGAACCCGCAACCTCACGATTACGAATCCGGTAGCCTAACCACGAGGCCACCGACGCCAAATATATAATAATTTGTTGTCGACGCATAACAAAAAGGGATGGAAGAGTTGACAATTGTAATCACATTTTGGCAAGATAAGAATGGAGATTTTCGTGTACGTCAGCACGTAACTGACACGAGTAGGCACATCACTGTTTATTGAAACCCTTGTAGTAGAGGGTTCTAGACATGCACATAATCAGCCTAAGAAAACGAAAAAACAAAGCATGAATGAAAGGTAAATAAATTTATAAACACATAGCCCTACTTCTCCCTGTAAAAAAATGCCCTAAAGATATAGAAAGAAAGAAAGAATAAAGAAAGAAAGTAAGAAAGAAAACTCGTACATACATAAACATATAATTTTTAATTTACCCCCC
>NW_004797842.1:101954-103413 GCF_000002075.1 Aplysia californica
ACACACACACACACACACACACACACTCGCGCGCACACACATGCACACACACGTAGGCCTATAATCACATACATAATATAAATGAGCGATATTGAACTCGTTGGTTTGAACTAATATATAAGAAATAAATAAACCGTAAAGCATCTATATCGTGACAAAATATCAAATCCTTGTATCCGCTTTAGAGTTTAGTGAACTCTATCTGAACATCATTCAGCATCGTTAAACTTTTCATTATTCAATTATTTTTTTTTGGGCATAAACATAGCATTTCATACGAGGGGAGGTGAAAGAACTTGGTTAGTTTTCACGAATGAAAAAGATTTTGTTCCCATTGAGACAAAACTGTCTATAAATACATTAACCATTAACTGTGAGGCATCGAGGATGAATCAGGCGCTCTTCAAAATAATGAAATCAAAGAAATCGACATTTATTTGGCCAGGGGCAATTTTTTGTTTAAATTTCTTTTTTTGTTGTTGGCTCAACAACTATTATATTAATTTGAAACACAGTTTTGTGTGGAATTTACAGGGAAAAAAAACTGATTAAAGATGGCCCTACTTATAGGAGAGGTTTGATTTTTATTTGTGTGTATATTTGTTTGGTTATAGAGAAAACTCTCCTTGTCTTTTAAAGAAACTGAACAAGGGGCAAAAACTTTACCTTCGATTTTCTCAAAACAGCATTTATCGGGATAGCCCCCTGGTGCTTAAAAGCGACCAATTGTCGAGGTCTATATGAGATGGGTATTATATCTAGAGGTCTCGTCTTTTAATTATAAATAACCTTAACGTGCAGAAAGGGCTTTTAAAAATCACCCTCACGGTTGACAGAAATCGGAAAGGTCAAGGGGCCGGGGGTATAATTAATGTTTACATAATATACATATTATTATACCCGCTTTCAATAACAATCTTTTGTGTGGGTTTAAAATCCCTATTAGCACCAGTAGGTTATTTAAGAGTCGGGACCTCCGATTTTAACCCCCGTCTGCAACAGGACCGTCAGTATGTCTCTCATCATACAAACCAGAACAACCCCCACCCCCCCTCCCCAACTAAAATACAACATTAATTTGAAAAAAAAAGAAAATCCTGTGAAATGAATAGGAAGCGTCATCAAATTAAGACAACTCATGTGGAGAGCGGGTAGACAAACTCCAACACCCTGGGTTGTCAATGTTTGAAATTGTTGATACCATCAAAAATAATGTCCAGCACCGGGCAGTTATAAGCTTGACCGTGTCGTAAGCACCATCAGAACTGTTTATGTTCGGGCCATTCATCCATCAACTCAGTTTGGCTTGGCAGAGGTTTCTTCCTCTGTGGGTGACATTCACTGGGTACAATCTCATTGCCTGTTTCAAACATCTTTATCTCTCTCTTTCTCTCTCTCTCTCTCTCTCTCCGTCCTTCTCTCTCTCTCTCTCTCTCTCTCTCTCTCTCTCTCTCTCTCC
>NW_004797842.1:103513-105826 GCF_000002075.1 Aplysia californica
TCTCTCTCTCTCTCTCTCTCTCTCTCTCTCTCTCTCCCTCTCTCTCTCTCTCTCTCTCTCTCTTCCTCCTCCTCCTCCCTCTTTCCCTTCCTCTGTGAGTGACATTCACTGGGTACAATCATTGCCTGTTTCACACATCTCTTTGAGGAAGACAAACACATAGGACGCACACTATATTGTCTGTGTGATCGTCTCTCGCCCCGCCCCCCCTCTCTCTCTCTCCCTGTCTTAATCTTTTTTTCTCTCTCTCTGTCTGTCTTTCTCTCCTCTCTCTCTCACTCTCACTCTCTCTCTCTCTCTCTACCTTTATCTCTCTCGCTCTGTTTCTCTGTGTCTTGGTCTATATCTATTAGTTTGTTTGTCTATCTGTCAGTCTGTCTGTTTGTCTGTCCCTCTCCCCCTCTCTCTCCATCTGTCCCTCCCTCCACCTCTCTCTCCCTCTCTCTCTATCTATCTCCCTCTCTCCCCCCCCTCTCTCTCTCCGCCTTTCTCTCTCTCTCTCTCTATCTGTCTCTCTCTCTCTTTGTCTCTGTCGCTGTCTCCCCCCCTCTCTCTCTCCGCCTTTCTCTCTCTCTCTCTCTATCTGTCTCTCTCTCTCTTTGTCTCTGTCGCTGTCTCTCTCTTTCTTTCCCACTCTCTCTCTTCCCTCTTTAATTGTGTATTTAACAACTCCATGTATACATTATGGCATCAGTGGTAATAGGATCGATGATGTTCCGAAAAAAAGAAACATGAACAGACCAGTTTGGCCAGAAAGCTAACAATGTTTCTACTTGTTGACCTTCTGTTTAGCCACCATCATACTCCCACAAAACCTGTCTACTTAATGACCTTCTGTTTAGCCACCATCATACTCCCACAAAAGCCTGTCTACTTAATGACCTTCTGTTTAGCCACCATCATACTCCCACAAAACCTGTCTACTTAATGACCTTCTGTGTAGCCACCATCATACTCCCTCGTCTATTTGTTGACCTTCTAATCATAATTCTACAAAACCTTTGACCTCTGTTTGGCCTTGTTGACTTTCCATCATACTCCCACAAAACCTGTCTACTTGTTAGCCTTCTGTTTAGCCACCATCATACTCCCTCTCCGCCCTGGTCCTCCCCCTCCCGCCTGCATGGCCCGTGAGTTGCTCTCGTTCTGTGACCGTTTCTCGTTCTGAGCCTTGCGCTTGGCGATGAGCTCCACCAGCAGCTTCCACAGATCCTCCAGACCTTTGTCCGGCTTGCGCTTCCGGTTGGCCTTGATACGCCGCAGTTTGACGGCTCTGTCGTTGGCCCTGTTCCCCTTCATCATCTCACTGGGGGGGGGGGGGGGAGAACATTAACATTTGTTTCATTGTTGTTGTTGATTTAGAGTTTTGTGGCACTTACAACACAATTAGGTCTTATACGAGTAGAAGATTAGATGTGTTAAAAGAGAGTAACAAACACAGAAAAGAAGGAGATATAAGGGAGATAGATGGTTTATAAGAAAGAAGGGGAAAATCACATCAGAACACACACCAACCACCAATACATTTGTTTGAAAAAAAGATACATAGTTGACAAGTTCTTTTGTTTGCTTTGTTTGTTTGTGTGTTTGTTTGTTTGTTTCTTAGGGAAAAAAGAAGCACATGGACACATTAACGGTCATTTATAGCTGGGAAAAAGTAAGACGGACAGACAGAAACCACAGAAGGAAAGAAAAGAGTAGAACCTACCAGTGGCTCCTTTCAATCACTCCAACAACTGATTTGAAAATAACGAAAAGTAACCTAAGAGGAGGATAGAAGAGTTGTTTTTTAGTTTTAGTAGAGGTTTTACGGCGCTCGCAACTGCATAAGGTCATATGAGCGCCAGAAGATTAGAGGTGTTACAAGAGAGTTACAAACATAAAAAAGAAGTGGAGGAGATAAAGACGATAAATGTTTCATAGGAAGGAAGAATCAAACCACACCAGAGCACCCACCAACCACTCACATAGAAGAGTTGAAAATTGTCGACGATTAATGGCAAGACGAGAAGTTAAAAAGAAGCAGCTGGACACAGTAACGGTCATGTGTAGGGAAAAAGCGAGATAGAGTCTCAATTTTTGTACAATGCAATACAAATAGGTCATCTAAATGACAAAGAATCTAGATGAAACCAGAGAGTGACATAGAAAGAGAAGAAAAAGAGATAAGGACAATTGGTGTTTGAGAAGAAATATGGAGAAAAAACACACTACAGAACTCGTCAACCACCCACTCAATGAGTAAAGACGACAGAACAGTATGATGATGATGATGATGATGATGATGATGATGATGATGATGATGATGATGAT
>NW_004797842.1:107322-108551 GCF_000002075.1 Aplysia californica
GGGGGCTAAACCTGTAAAGTCAAAATTCGGCTCAAAATTATGGGATTTGAGTTGTAGGCTTTTTTAGCTTCCCCAGCATCTCCTACAACTATTCCATGGCATAAGAACCCTAAAAGCCTACTTTTCCCCTTACCGGGCATGTTTGTCACCGCCATTTCCTCATAAAGTCAAAATTTTATTTTTCTTTATCGGCCGTTTTCTCAAAATGCCATTTTTCTCTATACTTTTTTGAGTAACTCCCCCATTTTTCGTCCAATCTTCATGAAATTTTCACAGAGCGAAGAGACGAAGACGTAATATTAAAAATTTGTTTGTTGAAATTAATTTTGATATATGGAATAGATTTTTGTTGGTGGTATCCGGAGTGTGGATTTTTTGCGGATTTTTCGCAAACTTTAATACTACCTCAGGAAAAAATTCAAAGAAGGTTTTCTAATTCGTTTAGGGAAAAAACAAAAGGCAAATTTTTAGATCTAATGTTTACTAACATGCATGCAAAAAAAACCACACAACCAATTTCCATAAAAAATAAGTGCGGTATTCATTACGTAAGACATATCAACTAAATCCAATATGGCCGCCATATCATGGAAACGAAACTTTTTTCTCAACTTTGATTGCGGATTTTAAGACTCCTTACTCTGTTTGTTATATGTGCGAAATTTGTTACAATTTGATCTGCTAATAAGCGAGATAGCCTTCAGGTGTAGCCCCCACCCCCTCCCCTTAATTTCACTTGTATTATTACGATGGGCAACCACAAGTTCAACAAAACGCTATGAAGGGACGTAACTCTGTATTTAGTTAATTGTCTTCATTAGAGGACACAGAACCTGTGGTTATATCCCTTCGTTAAAAACCTAATCATGGTACAGAGAGTCAAAGTTTTCCTGCTGATCAGAAAACTAACAAGAATCTAGTCTAAACAGAAACGCAAACCAACAATTATCTAGAACAGCTTGATGAGCATACTCGGGTACATAATAATGTATACTCCAGTAGTATGTGTGTGTGTGTGTGTGTGTGTGTGTGTGTGTGTGTGTGTGTGTGTGTGTGAGAGAGAGAGAGAGAGAGAGAGAGAGAGAGAGAGAGCACATTAAGCAGTCGAATTCCTATGAGAGTGAGATAGATAGATAGATAGATAGATAGATAGATAGATAGATAGATAGATAGATAGATAGATAGATACATAGATAACAGACAGACAGACATATAGATAGATAAAGCGA
>NW_004797842.1:108868-110252 GCF_000002075.1 Aplysia californica
CCCCCCACTAATTATCTCACCTGAAACAAGTCAATGACCCTCAGGTTGTCCTTTTTCATGTACTCAAACAGCACGGTGACCGGATCAAACCGGTCCAGCTCGTTCCCGTCATACTCCCTGGCCTGGTCAGTGGTGCCCATGTGGATGGTCGAGTCATGCTCCACGCGGATCACTTTCTTCTCCCGGAGCTTTCGCGCCAGTTCAAGGAACTCCTCGTCTACTGGGATGTCCTGGGAGAAAAGGGCGATTGTAAGAAACTCTGTGTTGATTGGCGGGGTAAAAGCAGCCCGTCTCTTCACCCTTCCAGCCCCAAGCACCTATATTATTAGCAGCGCTTGTACCTCCCACCGACCCAAGAGCGTATATTCTCAGTTTTCGGGGGTACCAAATTTGCGCATTTCTTTTTCGAGATTTTAAAAACATTGTTACATACTACGTTAAACTTTAATTTTCATAACATTTGTTCATTTACCTATAAACAAGGTATTTATAAAGATGTTATTCTCTAAATCTCATTACAAAGATGCTACATTATTTTTTAGAATGCATGTCTCTTTTTCTAAAATAATGCTGTATTGGCTGGGACTGGGCTTAGGAAGTGTAAAAAAATGTCCAGGGCTGAAAGGGTCAAATTATAATCTACATCGTGTCAGTAGGAAAGTTGTGGGGCAGGAGAACCAGAGGAAGGCAAAGAATAACGTGGATGAACAACATAAGAACATAGACTGGCTTGGATGTGGCAGAATGTGCAACGGCAGCTCGCGACCGTGAAAGATGGAGGGTCATTACACGTCAACCTCTGAGTCAGAGATGACACCTCCAGGTATCCAGGTATCGTGTCAGTAAGGGCAGAAAACCGCTTCCTTTTTATTGTCGTCATTCAACATTATTGGTTAGTTTAGTAAGAGTTCTACGGCGCTTGAAACTGCATTAGATCAAAAGAGCACGCTTTCAACTTTCAACATTGCAGTATGTTACAATTTTGAAAAAGAAAACATTGAATACTAAGTATGTGGTAGACTTTGATGACACAAATAGATTGATCTTAGTATCATTCATCTTCTTATTAAAGAAGTAACGGATTTAAACGCTTTACACATTTTGTAGTCGACAGACCGAGAGTCGATACAGAATGCAACTTATTTATTAGAAGTTCCCCGGAAAAAGGACATTAGCAGTAACAGACTCAACTTAACGATTGTCACAAAGTTTACAAACGTGGGAGACTGGAGTTAGTATAATCTAACACTCAGCTCGAAAGATTTTGAACTTGCAACGACTAAAAAACAAAAAAGAAAGAAAAAAACCAAACAAACCAAAAAAACACATAAAAGACAAAAAGTAAACAAAACAAAATCAAATCAAAGAGAACTTAAAAACCAAC
>NW_004797842.1:111286-126509 GCF_000002075.1 Aplysia californica
TCCATCCATCCATCCATCCATCCATCCATCCATCCATCCATCCATCCCTCCACACATCCATACACCCATCCATCCATCCATCCATCCATCCACCCCTCCACACATTCATCCACCCATCCATCCATCCATCCATCCATCCATCCATCCATCCATCCATCCATCCATCCCTCCACACATCCATACACCCATCCATCCATCCATCCATCCATCCACCCCTCCACACATTCATCCACCCATCCATCCATCCATCCATCCATCCATCCATCCATCCATCCCATCCCATCCACCCATCCATCCATCCATCCATCCATTCATCCATCCACCCCTCCACACATCCATCCACCCATCCATCCATCCATCCATCCATCCACCCCTCCACACATCCACTCACCACCCACCCGTATACAACTGAGCGTAGAGTTACTGGTGAGTACCTTGATGAGATAACCTAGAGCTTTGATGCCCAGTCTGTTACACCCATCCATCCACCCACCCACCCATCCATCCATCCATCCATCCATCCACCCGCCCATCCATCCATCCATCCATCCATCCACCCGCCCATCCATCCATCCATCTATCCATCCATCCATCCATCCACCCCTCCACACACCCACCCATCTACCCATCCATCCACCCATCCATCCATCCATCTATCCACCCATCCATCCACTCACCACCCACCCGTATACAACTCAGCGTGGAGTTACTGGTGAGTCCCTTGATGAGATAACCTAGAGCTTTGATGCCCAGCCTGTTACACCCATCCATCCACCCACCCACCCATCCATCCACCCATCCACCCACCTATCCATCCATTCCCTCATCCATACACCCATCCATCCATCCATCCATCCACCCATCCATCCACACACCCCTCCACCCATCCACCCATGCATTCATCCATCCATCTATCCATCCATCCATCCATCCATCCACCCATCCATCCATCCACCCATCCATCCACCCCTCCATCCATCCATCCACCACCCACCCATATACAACTCAGCGTTGAGTTACCCATCCACCCATCCATCCATCCATCCATCCATCCATCCATCCATCCATCCATCCATCCATCCATCCATCCATCCATCCATCCATCCATCCATCCACTCACCCGTATACAACTCAGCGTAGAGTTGCTAGTGAGTCCCTTGATAAGATAACCTAGAGCTTTGATCCCCAGCCTGTTGCACGTCAGGTCCAGCTCTTTGAGCGTCTTGTTGGCCTTGAGAGACACGGCCAGGGCCCGACAACCGTCAAAGCCGAACCCGTTCCAGGCCAGGTTGAGGGTCCTGAGATACGTGTTTTTCTGGGAGGTGTTCAGACATTATATATTATAAATCAATGCCCGCTCTTCAGATGTGCTGAGTCTAACATTATGAATTTATTTTTTGATATTGCACAGTTCCAAGCCTAGAATTCTGAATATAGATCTATATATCTTTTGTTGTTACAGTTTCAAGCCCCAAATTCTGATTATTTTTTCTTATTAGTTCCAGACTCTTTGGTATCGGTTGCATTTATGCTCGTGAAATATTCTGTGAGAACTCCAATTTTAAATGTTGGAAAACGCAATAAAATATAAATAATGTAGCAAACATTAAAAATAAAAGAAATTTGATTTTCCCTTCACTCCAGAAAAATGTTTCTTCCATGGCTAAAAAGTGTTGAACAGCCCGATGACAATTTGTGAAAATATTATTTTTTTTAAACATCGGTATTGCCACTTACCTAATCATAAACGTATATATATATACGCATTGTGAGGGTGTATGTGTGGGGAGGGGTGGTGTTTTCTTTGTATGTGTGTGTGTGTGTGTGTGTGTGTGTGTGTATGTGTGTGTGTGTGTGTGTCTGTGTGTGTGTGTGTGTGTGTGTGTGTGTGAGTGAGTATGTGTGTTTGTGCCCACACATAATAAAACATTGTACCAAAACTCACAGCGAGAGACAAGGCTATATGCACGGCGCTATCTGTCCGGATGTTATTATACTGAAGGTTCAGGTGGTTGATTCTGGCTTTGCCAGAGCCCAAAGCGCGCGCTATCTGACGACAGCCCTGGAAGCCCAGATTGTTGTCATTCAAATCCAGCTCGCTTAGCTCCGGACAACTCTGAGGACAAAAATCAAGATGGATATCCCAGTGTATTTCTTTATTACTTACTGTGCGCAACGTTATTCCTCCTTTGTACGTAGACAGGTTGATCATCCAAGTGTCCAGCATCACAATCTTTCCTTAAATCCGCTCCTATTTAGATCTAGTCGCTTTTAAGTACACGAGGGCTACCCCCCAAAAATGCTGTTTCAAGGAAATCGAAGGTTAAGTTTTTGAACCCTTAATCAGTTTCTTTAAATACAAGGAGAGTTTTCTCTATAACCAAACAAATATACACACCAATGAAACTAAACTTCTCCTATAGGTAGGGCAATGCCCACTTTTGGTGTAGGTCAAGATTTCTGGAAACCCCCGAAACCTGGGTTAGCCTGCTTGTCCTTACACGCGACCATTTAACATAATATTTACTTAAAATATCACCAAACTGAGTAGAAATGGATGCTTTGAGCAGTAAACATACAGTGTGATAATAGATCAGCGGAATTTACTGAGGTTTGCTGGATGCTTTTGTTGACTGAGTAGAAATGAATCATCCAAGCAGTAAACATACAGTCTGACTATAAATAAAATGAACTAGCTGAGGTTTGGCACATTTTTGTTCTGACTGTAAGCGCCCGTGAGATGTTGTGAGCCTACTGAAGTGGAAAGTATAGCAAGAGTTGAGCTCGTTATAACAAAGTTCAATAACTTTACTGCTCTATTCACCTCAGAATGTTTGAGTATTTTGAAGCCTGCTTGGCTTTAGAATATAATATTATATTACTATAATATCTATATAATATAATATAAAATAATATAATGTAATATAATATAATATAATTATATATATATATATATATATATATAATATATTATATATATATATATATATATATATATATATATATATATATATATATATATATATATATATATATATATATTAAATACCAGAAATAAGTTGAAGTGTCGTTAACAAACACGTTAACATCTTTTACCATTGCGCAGACACATTTTTTGTTCCAAAACAGTAAACGAGAGCGTTTGAGCAGTATAATGTTTGCCTTTCTTTATACCACACGATGAAGTTTATGGCTGACATTGTCATTAACAAATCTGATCTACACATCTGCCGTAAGCTGAGAAAATGACTTTTTTTTCGTTTTGGCAGTCATTTTTTGTATTTGCTAAATCGAAAGCCTGATCAGTTACCCTACTTGTGTGGGAAAAATATAATGTGAAACTTAGAGCTTTTACTAGTTAAAAAAAAATAAAAATTCACATTTTGGAAGAACGCTAGTTTTAGATGGTTACGGTGACAAAAAGAAAGCCTCTTTGTCTCGAGGTTGCTGTGGTTTTTTAAAGCGTTTAATCAGTGTACGGAAGAAATGTCTCCAGCTCCTATAAAACTGTGGTTCCTGTCATATCGCGTGCTTACAGTCAAAAACCTCATGGGAACAGATCTCAGTCCGGGGTCCATGCCGCATGACTTCTTTAACTTTAGTAAGAGTTTCACGGCACTTGCAACACAGTAAGGTCATATAAGTGCCGAAGAATAGATGTGTTACAATAGGATAACAGACACCTAAAAGAATGAGGAGAGATAAGGACGATAGATGTCTGATAGGGAAGAAGAAGCAAACAACACCAGAGCACCCGCCAACCACCCGCCTCATGACTTAACGTGTACCACGCGGTTGACTACTGTACAGCTCCCACCATCTCCTGCCGTGCCAGTGAGACGTATCGATTCTATCGATCAGCAGTGATCGAACCCATTGTGGCCGCTCCAATGATTTTATTTGTTCATAATTGACAACCCTTGCTTGGCTTACTGTGACAGCTACAATAATCCACTGTTGACGTTGTGAATTCCTAAACGTTTCTAAATCAATCTTTATTTGGATTTAGAAAATAGGAGCCGCAGATTTTTCCTGACGCCAACAAATATCAATAGTAATAATAATAATGCAGATAATTTCTATAGCACCCACTCCCGAGTGAACACAGTTCTAAATATTATATATGGTTCTTGCTGTCAACTGAAACGAGTGGAGCTCATGCTGTCACAAGATCCCTATACCTGATTGTAATGGCATGACGCATGCTATGAACTGAACAATTTCGCAGAGCTATGAACGTGGGCTTTGAAATACAGACGAGGACAGCTGTCTTTGAGTAGCTCTCTGTGTGGTGGACACACGGCTGTGAATGTAAGGATTCTCACAGACATGTGATGACATTAAGTAGTCTCGTTTGGTTTGCTTTGTGCTGTCTTGTATTGGGACATTTAATGTTTACCCCCAGTGACCCCACTATACAAGGGGTGATTTTGATGAAGTAAGTCTTTTACGGCACTATCGGCTCAGTTTTGGTCATGTAAGCAGGGAGAAGGAAAGGGAAACAGAATAATAGATGGAAAGACAACATAACGAAACGGGCATGTTTTAAGTTGGGTTAAGTCCTTCGAAAGTCTGAAAGTAGAAAGGTGAGGAGAAAAGTGGTTGCCTGATCACCCTTGGTGCTCCAACGGTCATCTAGACTGAGGTGTAAGTTAGAAAGTGAGTAAGTAAATAAGTAAGTGAGTGAGTAAAAAGTAAAGTTGTTCCCGCATCCGATCCGGACATTGGGGATTGCCTTGTTAGTGAGACAACTTTTTGGGCCTTCGACATATTGTGGTAGGGTGGCCAGTTCCTTTCCACGCCGCCTTTACTTCCCCAACTCGAAGTCAGGTACCCATTACTGCTGGGTGGGCAGGAGGGGGTAAAAAAAATCCGTGTCCGAAACGAAGCTTGAACCCCGACTTTCTGCTTCGGAGACGAGCGCACTAACTGCTCCGAGACCGCACCCTAAAATAAGTGAGTAAGTAAGTAAATAAGACCCCTCCCCGGAATCACTGACAGCACAATAACGGTGACTTTGTTCCACTGATAGTGTTGTTACTATATTGTGGGTTACAGGCTCTACCTGTAGAACTTCACGAATTTATACGGTGGTAGAAGTTACAGTGCACGCAACAGGAGGGGGCTCCAGTGGCCTAGAGGTTAGGGTTCGCCTCTCTTTTAAAGGTTCCGGCTTCGAATCCGGGTAACGACGGGAAAATTTCCTCTCTAAAATTGTCTCCTTTTACCTCCTTTCCTAGTCTCTGTCGTCTGCTTTCGTCTCCTCTTTCTGCCCCCACCCCTTCACATCCTTTGCCCTCTCCTCTGGGCTTCTGACTTTTTCTGCAGCCTTTCTACTGCTTCTCCTTCGCTTCTTCTTACTGCTGTCTTTCAGCCACACCCCGGATCTTCTGGCAGGACACATCTGCACCTAGTTTTCTCGGACAAGGGTGAAAAGTCACGGAGGTGCCGTGTGCAAGTTGAGCACGTAAAAGATCCATTAGTGGTCGAGAAGTGTAGGCTTCGGCCGCCACCCGGGCAAAATTCAAAATTTCCTACCAACTGAAAATGCTCAATGCGTACCGCGTGTTCATTTGACCGTATGCAGTTGCGAGCGCCGTAAAACACTTACACAATAGGTTTTTAAAAAAATACATACACAGCAGGAAAATACACTGATACAAACAAAATGAAACGATGATAGTAAAACGATTAGTGGCGAGTAACATAAAGATGTGGAAAGCTTGCTGTACAATTCCTTTGCCACGTTGTTTTACATAATTTAACGGGCATTGAAATACCGACACACACACATACACGATCCATGTTCCAGACTCGATCTTTATAATTCATGCTCAGTGGTTTTGAAAAGACCTGGTTTTTATTGTTCTGTGGTAAAACTATAGATCTGGTTTCATTTGGAAGTAGGGCATAGAGGTCAGACTCAAACACTCAGAATGTAGAGGGAATATCATTGTTTGTGACTGAGGTTTTCTTTGTAACCGATTCCTCACGCGAAATAGCAATCTCCTTTAAGGTAAGAAACGGCTGAGAACAAGACCGTTAGGAAGCAGTCCGAAATCTTGAGAGTTGTTTTTGTTTGTCAAACCAAAAGCAGGGCTTGTATGGTGATCAAATCTTGATAAAAGCCAACAGTTTACTGTCACAATTCTAAAGACTGATCAACAGTTTACTGCCACAATTCTAAACACTGATCAACAGTTTACTGCCACAATTCTAAACACTGATCAACAGTTTACTGCCACAATTCTAAAGACTGATCAACAGTTTACTGCCACAATTCTAAAGACTGATCAACAGTTTACTGCCACAATTCTAAACACTGATCAACAGTTTACTGCCACAATTCTAAACACTGATCAACAGTTTACTGCCACAATTCTAAACACTGATCAACAGTTTACTGCCACAATTCTAAAGACTGATCAACAGTTTACTGCTACAATTCTAAAGACTGATCAACAGTTTACTGCCACAATTCTAAACACTGATCAACAGTTTACTGCCACAATTCTAAAGACTGATCAACAGTTTACTGCCACAATTCTAAAGACTGATCAACAGTTTACTGCCACAATTCTAAAGACTGATGGGATGTTTGAGAAAGCCTCAGTTTTGGCTTGAGAAAAAAATGACCCTGTCAAAATACGTCTCCCCAGGGCATTCACAGTTTCAGCCAAAACGTCTAGTGGAACAATTTGATTTTAAAAAACCCACTGTGAATGCTTTTTTTCTACTGTGATTTGCTCATCTGAATTGGTCACATTTAAGCACAAAGGGGCTATCCGGTGCTCCTTGTTCAGTTTCTTTAAAAGACAAGGAGAGTTTTCTCTAGTATGAAACTTAATATACACACTAATGAAACCAAACTTCTCCTATAGGTAGGACAATGCCCACTTTTGGTGTAGGTCAAGATTTCTAGAAACCCCCGAAATCTGGGTTAGCCCGCTTGTCCTTAAAAGCGACCAATTAAAACTGATCAGAATAAAAATGTTTCCCCGTCACACTGCAGGCAAAACAAGCAACTGAGATAAAACACGCGGATTGCACACATGTGCGAGAGAAAAAAAAGAAAACAAAAACGATGTAGTACACATAAGATTATTTTTATCCGAGCAGGCTAAAAATCATTTTTTTGTGTACACATCGTGTTTTTTTTTTTTTTTTTTTTTTTTTCTTTTCTTATCCGAGCAGGCGACCTAGCCATCTGGCATACAAGTAAACAAGCTGGCATCAGTGCACGGCTTATAAATGAGGATCTAGATAGATTCAACAACTACTGCTGCAAGTGGAAACTAAAAGCAAATTGTACCAAGACAATCTACACCGTCTTTACAAAAAGCCACAAAGTTGCAAAGCAAAATCTCACCATCTTACTTGCAGGAAACAAACTAGAAAAAGTTGAAAACCCGACCTACCTTGGGATCGAGCTGGACAGACAGTTTTCATGCAAAAACCATATCTGGAACCTGAAGACGAAGGCCAACAAGAGACTTAACCTTCTCAGACGACTGGCTAGCACTTCATGGGGAGCGGACAAGGATGCACTCAGACAGCTATATGTTGGCTATGTACGATCTGCCATGGAATATAACCTAACTTTACAGACAATCTGCAGCAAACCAACTCAGAGGTCTCTTGACAAAATTCAAAACCAAGCTGTACGATTTATCTCCGGAGCTTTGAGATCCACTCCAACTGCAGCTTGTGAAATCCACACGAACCTGGAACCCCTGGACTTGCGGAGAGAGGCAGCTGTAGTAGAGATGAGTGAGCGCTACAAAAGACTGGAGAAAAACCACCCAAACAGGAAAATAATTGAACAGAGACGACCAAAGAAACGGATTCATGGAAGATCAATACTTGACACAGCCACTGAACTAGCAGAAAAACACCATCTTCCATGTAACAGAGAAATGCTGAAACCTTTAAGACCAGAACTCCCCCCAAACACTAACATCAAGAACGCCAACATC
The DNA here is from genome assembly GCF_000002075.1 of Aplysia californica. Lineage (NCBI taxonomy): Eukaryota > Metazoa > Mollusca > Gastropoda > Aplysiida > Aplysiidae > Aplysia > Aplysia californica. The sequence continues at coordinate 119,263 of NW_004797842.1, forward strand.
AAAACCTCCCTCATAAAAGAGACAGTGAAAAAGGAATGTGACCCAGTAGAACTGAAGACAACAGCTCTGAAGACAATTGACTCCTACCCTAGTGATTCAATTCATATTTATACAGACGGGTCAGCCTTCAAGGGAACTATAAACACAGGCTTTGGGGTAAGAATTGAACATCCTGACAAAACATGTGAAGAGCTATTTGACGCATGTGGTACTTCTTGTACAAATTACGAGGCTGAGGCAATCGCCATTGAAGCAGCAATCCTCCACCTGACCAACATTTTCATAACATATCCAAACAAAATCAAGAACACTATTATCTTCACAGACGGAAAGTCAGTACTCCAAGCTCTGGAAAACATGAATTTCGAAAGCCCAGCCTGCCTATCTGTGGCTCAAAAAATCAACACCTTCCTACTGACATATACCGTCGACCTGACACTACAGTGGATACCTGGCCACAGCAACATCCCAGGAAACGACAGAGCAGACACCCTTGCCAAGAAGGGAGCATCACAAACACAACCACACAACCCAGTATCACAACAGACAGCCAAGAACATCATCAAATGCAACACCAGGGAACAGTGGCTGAATGGATGGGCAATGGGCAAAACTGGAAGAACTGTATTTGCACACATGACAGCCCCCAACTCTAAAGATGCAATAAATTCCCTGAGTAGAAGAGAACAAGTCACAATATTTCGCCTGCGAACACAACACATACCACTAAATTCCTACCTTAATAGGATCCGCAAGGATACCCCACCCGACTGCCCGTTGTGCGACTGCCAGGATGAAACAGTACCACACCACCTCTTTAACTGTCCTGCACTTTGTGACCTGCGTAGCACCTACCTACCTGCCTCCCCAGACATCGGGAACACTCTATACAGCGACAAAGCACAGCTGATTAAAACCTGTCAATTCTTTGCCATATCGACAGACCGAAGGGCTAGAACCCAAATGGCCGCTGGATCGGAAAAGTAAAAGTAAAGTAAAGTATCCGAGCAGGCTGTTATTTGTCGAGCCACGACTGAGCTGACGTCAAAGAGCCAAACAACAAGACGCTCAGTTAAAATTTAAATCAGACCCATTCGCACCATAAATCAGCGTATAAAAAAAAATAATTTTTTGGCAGAGTCGGATGGACTTGTGGTTAGGCTCTAGGACTATCAACCGTTAGGTCGTGAGTTCAAATCCCACCTGGAGCTTGACATTGCGTCCTTGGGAGAGACACTTTATGCGAAATTTCTTCACTTTATCCAGGTGAGATTTGGTGCTCGGCTGTAGACAGCGAAACATCTTGTCAGTTTGTCCGTGTTTTAGCGCGAGTAGTAACATCCACCATCCTTATCTCTACACCTTTTTAACTTACGTTACTCTCTAGAAACACCTCTGACCTTCGGCACTAATATAACCTAATATTGTTGCAAGCGCCGTAAAAATCCTACAACAAAAGCTAAAGACATGGCATTGCCTTACCGTGATGATCTGAGCCAGGATCTCTCCATCTTGTTGCTGTAGTTTGTTACTGTCCAGGTACAGACGTTTGAGTACAGGGTTGTGGGGCAGAGTTTGGCTCAGGGCTGTCAGTCCCTCCCTTCCGGGGCCCGTCTTAGACAGGTTCTGAGGGAGACAACAACAGCAGCAGGTGGAGAATAAAAAACTTAAATTACAACTACGGTGTTAAAGTGCAGTAATTGTGACAAACTGGGCCTGTGACAAACCTGTGACACCCCCCCCCCCCACCCCTTTCTGTATACAAGCAAAATATTCAAGCATGTTCTCTCTTTCGTTTTTCAGGTGATTTCAAACTTCCCTACAGCAGAACAAACAAAGCAAACAAAACCAAACAAAGAGTGAACCAAACCCCGACACAATCAACACCTTAACAAAAAACAGAGACAAGAAATTAAATGTCACCTACCAGTTCTAAGATGGTCCTGTTGGCGTAGAGCATCTCCGCTATACAAGAGGTGCCCAGGGGTCCTAGGGGGTTGTCAGACAGGTCTAAGGTACTGGTGCGCTTGTCCGACTGTCTCAGGGGTTGGGATGGTGGGTGGGGGAGGAAGAGGGGGGGGGCAGACGAGATTTTGTATTTGTAAACATTATAGTTGTACATGAAGAGCAGAGGGGAAAAACAACTGCAGTCACAAACTGGAAATTGTGAGGGTGCCAATTTTAAAAATCTCTCTCTCTCTCTCTCTCTCTCTCTCTCTCTCTCTCTCTCTCTCTCTCTCTCTCTCTCTCTATCTCTCTCCCTCTCTCTCTCTCTCGTTTTCTCTCTCACTCACACACAAACACTTTTACCTACTGGCTCATTCACACGCACACACACACACACACACACACACACACACACACACACACACACACACACACACACACACACACAAACAAAAACAAATACACACACAGAGTCATCTTGCCCCAGCATTCCACACACAAGTGACGTCACACCTAGCTACCATTACGTGACCTACCACAAGCGCTATGGCGATAGGTTTGGCGTCTTTGCACGTCAACATCCTGTGACGTAGATCTATGCACGCCTTCCCACACTGCCTCAAGAACGTGGCGTTCCCTTTCAATCGGCACTTGGCACAGGCTGTCTTGTAGGTCTTCAGTAGCCGGTTCTTGGCGCGATTCGGCGATGCCCCTCCCGCCCCGCCCCCTGAAAGAATAAAAAAGTAAACAATAATATTAGACCTTTTGTCTGTGTTAAATTCATTGTAATTTTAACCTGTTTAACCCTATCCGTACGTCATGTTTTACTATTGTATCCATACGACGTGGGGAACTCTGTGCCACCACTTTCCAAAGAGGAAAGTTACACGTTAATCTGATCCGTATATTTTGCACAGCAGTCGGTCAAAATGATTTTTTTGAGAAATACTGAAAGATTTAAAGAGATCTTCGGACTAGAAGTATTCTAAGATGTGAAGAATACAACCACGGTGGTACAAAATGACCACAGGGCGTACGGATAAGGTTAAACAGGCAACTGCGCTCTAAATAGAATGTGTACAGAATTTGAAAAGGTGAGAAAGTGAAGTCAATCTTGCTATAATAAATAAGATGGTTCATAAAAAAAATATTTTCAACTGTATCAATGCTATTTCTTTTGTCGGGAGTGTTGCTGCTGCTGCTGCTGCTGCTGCTGCTGATGATGATGATGATGATCGTGATGATGATGTTGTTGTGTAACGCTGCCTATAGTTGTATTATGTACTCTTCATTTTCTTCCTGAATATTATGTGAAGACTGTAGGGGAGAAACGACAGTGGTCACAAACTGAAAGTCGCGAGTGTACCAATTTTGGACGCTTGTTGACTCATAACTGTATTTCTGTTCAGCTGTTGGTTGATTATTATTTGTTAGATTTCCCATTCAACAACACATGACTAAAACCACCAGTCAAACAAATATAAAGTTATGAGTCCTCAAGCTTTTAAAATTGGCACCCTCACAATTACCAGTTTGTGACTACAGTCGTTTTTCTCCTGTGCGCTTCATGTGTTTCCCAAACTCAACTGAGCACCAAACCAGCTGCTTTGATCCTACCTCTCGAGGTCAACCTGAGCTGAGAGAGATACAGCATCCCAACGGAGAAGCAGACATTCTTGATTTTAAAAGTATCTCCTAACTACGCTAATTTTCAATAACGACGATTTTCATCACTTGAAGTGGAAAGCAATGGGTAAATAAAATAAAAGTTTAAAAAATATCAACTCATACACACATGGGTTACAACATTGTCTTTATCAAATGCAGACACACACACACACACACACACACACACACACACACACACACACACACACACACACACACACACACACACACACACACAAACACACACACACATACAGACGCGCGCACGCGCGGAGCACATACACACACACACACATGAGCACACATACACACATCTATGTAATAAGAAACACACGAAAACAACAATAATAATAACAACAACAACAATAACGACAACAAAAGCAACAACAAAGACAACAACAAAGACAACAATAACAACAGCAGCAACAAAACCGACACGCAAAAACACAAACACAAACACACACAAGAACTCCCGCTAAATTATTTGTGTTTTTTAAAATGTAAGCACATGAGCTATTGTAGCATTACCTGTGCCTTCTCACCTACTCTTAGGTTACAGTCTGTGTTCTCGGACTTATCTTTTTAAAAGTGTTGTTTAAATAAGAGTTTTACATCACACGCAACACAACTAGGTAATACGAGTGGCGAAGATTAGAAGTGTTACTTATGTGTATCTGAAAAGAAATAAAGAAGGGGAGAGATAAGGATGATAACACTTGTATTTTATAATGAGAACGAAGGAGCAAACCACACCAAAGCGCCCATCAGTCACTCGCGATCCCTTAGTGTCTTTTGAAACGATATACTCACAGAATAAACAAAACAACAACAACAACCCCTCCCCCAAAAACAAAACAAAACAAAAGAAAACGAACGACCTACCTTCGTCCTCCGAGCTGGCGTCACTGAGGTCTGTGTCAAACTCCTCAGAAGGGCGGCGTGGTTTGCTCTCCTGTGAGGGAGTCTCGAGAAAACCTGAGGATTCCTCTTCGAGTTCAAGAAACGCGTTACCAAGGCTACGCACATCTTCCTTCCCATTGACACCACCATCTTCCTTCGGTTCATCGTCTGCGAAGTCGTCGTCGTCATCCGGGAAACCTTCGTCGTCGTCATAGAGTAAGTCCTCTTCCTTCAGGTCGTAGAGATCTACGTCGTAGATATCTCCCTCTTGGTTTATCTGCTCGCTGATGGCGTCCAGGAAACGACCGCCGTTGGGGAACTTACTGTCAGGTACCTTGACCTCTAGGGACTCGGGACCTTGTGTCTGTCGTCTGAGCGGGATTTGGAGGGCGTCTCGCGGCGAGATAAGAGCACTCAACGACTGAGGGGCAACGTCAAAGTTGGAGAGTATGGCTTTTTCCTTTTTGTCTAGTTTCTCCAGTAGACCACCCACAGAGAGACGATGACGGCTTAGTATGACGTCATCTGCAGAGAGCCTGCGATTGGCCAATGGGGAGAGATTGGAGAAAGTAGGTGGCGGAAGTTGTTCTTTTCGCGGGCTGAGTATTCCCAGGTTTTCCTTCTGCTCACTGGGTGATTTCTTTTCTTTGTCTTTCTTCTTTTTCTTCTTTGTGGGTATTGGTGGCGTCGCTTGTGTGTCTGCTTTGTGCTGGAGTTCTGCTTCCTTCATGGCTTTCCGGATCTTCCAGTTGTCGCTGGTGTGAGTGACCAGGAAGTTCCGGCCTATTGTTGGTAGCTGGTGGTCGGGAGAGTTGTTGTTCTCGTCTGCTTGTTCTTCTTCTGAGATGTTCGGCAGTTTGTTCTTCACAGACATTTTCGATTTTCTTCTTTGTCCTTCTGGTTCTTCTGTTATTTCCGAGTGTTCCGTTTCCGTTGTGTCCACCACGCTGATGGATGGGCGAGGCGTTCTGAGGGAGTCTTGTGTCTGGTTCTGCTCGGTGGGGTCCATTGTTGCGTTCAGAATTTTGATTAGCTAACTATCCAGACAACTCTCCAATACGGTTTGTATAGCAGGGCGTAGAGACAACTTTCAAACGATGAGTATTTTCCTTCTACCCTATGTCATGTGGAGGGGAATGTATGGCTCTGAAATGACACAATAAACGAACAATTAGTTTTTGTTGTTGATCTTTAGGAGTTTGACAAGAATCATAATAAGCTAAGTTTAATTATGAAAGTAGCTTGTCTGCATTTCGAGATATCGAGACAAGAAAAAGCATTCAGAATGTCCATTCATTATTACTGTGCAGATGTGAGGTTACGTTCCTTCGTAGATCCACCATGTCTTCAACTACGGCTGTCTTGTGCTTCGGTTCATTTCTCTGTTTATTTCGTTCCATCGAAAAGAAATGTGAGGCAGCGTGGTGGAATCAGGCAATTTTTGGGCTTGTAGAGTTATTTGTATCAACTTAAAGATTGTTCACTTGTCTTTATTTGGATGAAAAAAATATCTATTTATCTTGAATTCAAGTCGAGATATTTGCAAATGAAGGAGGTGGGGGTCACCTGTTTTCAGAGGTAAAAATTAGTGAGAAAATGGCAACCAAAGATTCGTTATTTCTTTAGCTTAAGAGTTCGTGGTAACTGATAATTTACATTTTTTGCGCCTTTAATCAACGTTTTTAAGAAAAATCTACAAAGAAATGAGTTCTTTAATGGGCATGAAAGGTGTTGGGCCGAAAAACAAAATTTTGATAAAAATTCACAAACCTGCGGAAAAATGCAAGTTTCTTCATTTTGATTATTTTGACGAGAGCCTGATTTCACCACGCTGCCTCACAAATCACCAAATCCCTATTCCACGTCTCGGGATAACTAGACGGAGTGATCCAAAATTTTGAAAGAAAGCAAGAAAGAAAGAAAGAAAGAATACGAATAAAAAACTTGTATGTCCTTCACACAGTGAACTATGAGAGTCTGGCCACTTATATGTTGAGGTCACGTGCAAACTTCTGTACATAGCCTAAGTCAGGGTATGCATATTCATGTCATGATAAATGGTCGCTTTTAAGGACAAGTCAGCTAACCCAGATTTCGTGGGTTTCCAGAAATCTTGACCTACACCAAAAGTGGGCATTGCCCTACCTATAGGAGAAGTTTGGTTTCATTGGTGTGTATATTTGTTTGGTTATAGAGAAAACTCTCGTTGTCTTTTATAGAAACTGAACAAGAGTTCAAAAGTTTAACCTGCGATTTTCTCAAAATAGCGTTTTTCGGGATAGCCCCCTTGTGCTTAAAAGCGACCAAACGTGCTTTGAGAACGAGATCCAGGTATAAAAACTGGTAGATAAAACCTTATCTAATCTGAGATAACAGTTCCATTTTTTATTTCTTTTACGCTCCGCAAGAATATGGAATAAATATCACTTCATTCACTGTAACCTGCTCACTGAAACATTTGAACGATCCCCGACTGTGTGCACAGGCACTGTGGCAGGGGGATAAGCTTTTACAGTGGCAGGGGGATAAGCTTTTATATCTCCTGAAAGAAGTGGGAAGCGAGCTTTACGAAGGACAGATTGTCTAACTGCTCAGTTTTCGTCATTGTCTCCTGGCGCACATACAATGGTCGAAAATATAAAGAAATGAATATGACAACGAGTCTTTTCAGTATTAATGGTCAAATCAAAACTATCACTTGAGAAATTTAAAAAAAAAATGAAAGCACAACT
>NW_004797842.1:126609-129565 GCF_000002075.1 Aplysia californica
TGTGTGTGTGTGTGTGTATGTGTGTGTGTGTGTGTGTGTGTGTGTCATTTGTATCAATAATATTTAAAAATAAGAAAGTTATGACTGAACAGACATTACTTTCCAGCCCACTTTCGAAATAAAAAGTAGTACCTTGCCTTAAGTCGTGAGCCCGTAATAACTCACTTTGTGCTTGAGAAGTCCTTGGGGACCGATGACGTCATCAAACAACTGTCGACCCACGTGGCAGTCTACAGCACTCAGAGGGTCGTCCAGAAGGAAAATGTCCGCCTGGCTGTACACTGCACGTGCTAGGGACACGCGCTGTTTCTGACCGCCAGACAAGTTGACCCCCTGGGAAGGGAAGACGGCATAAAGGGAAGACAGAGGGCCTATAACTGCAATTTACATTTTCCCTCTGTTTTTCATGGAATGTCTTAAAACCGTTTAATCTTAAGATTATACGATGGTGAATTCAAGAATAACTTCCAGTCTGAAAATGAGGGAGCAATTCATTCTCTCGGGCAGATGGAGCACCTTAAACCTGTGGTTTTGTTTGTTTGTTTGTTTATGTCTTTCTTTGTTTCTTTCTTTCTTTCTTTCTTTCTTTCTTTCTCTAAAGCGAAGCACATCAATACATTAACGGTTATTTAATGAAGAGAAAAAGTAAGCCAAGTAGACAGAAACAGAAGAGAAACAAAAAAGTAGTACCTACCACTTGTTCCCTCCAACCACCAGCATCATGTATTTTTAAAATTATTGATATAACCTTGATGAATCTCTCCTACTTACAATATCTTCAGTCTATCTTCTTTATCAACCCCAAAATCCCCAATTGGGAAGACTTTATTTGAAATGACTTACTTTTGCCTGGTAAGGCTATATAAAGAGGAACATGCCCTCTAGTCTACCGTAAAGAAACTGTTTGTTGGGGTTTTCTATGAAGGTGTTTTTATGCCCCATCGACACAATTTAGATCATTTAGGAGGCGGGCTTCCTTCTCTCCCTGCCAGGGCCAACCCCAATTGAGATGAAAAATCCCCGCAGAAAGACTGAGACTCGCTAACAACCCTCTCAACTGGGGAATCGAACTCGGGGCTCTCGTGCGTTACAGAAATGCGTCCAACCGCTGCGCCAGAGACGCCAGTTTATTGAAACTGTTTAGCCATAGTTTCGAATGATTCAGAAGTCTGAGAATGTTTGTGAAGCAAGTAAATGCATTTCTTAATTAATTTTAATAGATTAATAGAATATATTTCTGTAAAATAACTATATTTCCGCAATACCGATAGGTTCTTAAACATCTTTATTGAAATGTTTGCCATCTGCCTTAGAAAACATAGCCGACTTTGACTTGTTCTCTGGTGCAGATAAGAACTGTACAATAAGAATTGTCCAGCTACCTTCTCCCCGATCTCAGTGTGGTCATAAGCCGGAAGAATCTCGAGATCGAGGACCAGTGCGCAGGCGCGGATGACCCTGTTGTAAAAATTCCGCTTGAACTGTCGTCCGAACAGGATGTTAGCCCTGAGTGTGCTGTTCTGTATCCAGGCCACTTGAGGGACGTAGGCCACTGAGGACTGAACATGAGCACAGTATGAGCTCGGGATTAGATTCCGGTTGTATGCCTCCTGGAGACTACGAGAGTAGCCAGAAGCCGTGCACTGGTGGATTAGACATGGATATAAATACGAACTGACCAAAATGATTTGGAATATTCGTTTAGAAAACAATTGTAATAATTTTAAAGAATGAATCTCTTCTCAAAGTATGCACACATTATTATGTATATGACTTTTATACACTGGAACCTCCCCCCCCCCCCCCTTTCCGAGAATGTGTTTGATGGATCGTTCATAACAATTATGATAAACATCTGCTTGGACCCAAAAACCAACATATTTAATCTGTTAATCTGCCATTCACAGAGAACACTTTTATTAAATGAGACTCCTCATAATATGCATCATTGTAGACGAATTCAAAGTGAATTGGTTGCTTTTAAGCACAAGGGGGCTATCCCAAAAAAATGATGTTGGGAGAAAATCTAAGGTAAAGTTTTTGCCCCTGTTCAGTTTCTTTAAAAGACAAGGAGAGTTTTTTCCATAACCAAACAAATATACACATCAATGGAACCAAACTTCTCCTGTAGGTAGGGCAATGCCCACTTTTGATGTAGGTCAAGATTTCTGGAAACCCCCGAAATCTGGGTTAGCCCGCTTGTCCTTAAAAGCGACCAATTAACACTGAAAAGCCTTCAAAATAAATATCTAATGGACAATAAATAGATCGTTCACAACAATGACTAGTAAAGTACTTAGTATTAAAAATTCATCCTCATATTATGCTAATAATGACAATCATAGTACAAGAATGCAAGGTAAGCCTAATACGTCTTACAGTTGATTGATTATATAAATCCTCATGCAAACACCCCAAAACATTGGCAAAAGCTCATCTGAAGTAAAAATCTTAAAACACTCACGTTGACGCTACAGTGTCCTGCAAGTCTGTGCATCTCCCCTAACAGTGCGGAGAGCAGAGAGGATTTCCCTGAGCCCACTTCCCCTATCACAGCCACAAGCTGGCCCGGTGCCACTCTCATGGACACACTGGGGGAGAAGGGGGAAATGGTTATTCTTTTTCCCCAACAGGTACAAAGTCCGTCAAATTCTGAAGCTTGCTCATTTTTAGTTTATTAGTTAGACTGTCTATCCATCCATTCATCCATGCATCCATGCTTCCATCCATGCATCCATCCATCCATCCATTCATCCATCCATCCTTCCATCCAACTACCTATCTATTTATCATCTACCTATCTACTTATTATCTATCTATCTGTCTATCTATCCATCTATCTATTTATTTATCTCTCTATCTCTCTATCTCTCTATCTATCTATCTATCTATCTATCTATCTATCTATCTATCTATCTATCTATCTATCTATCTATCTATCTATCTATCTATCTAT
>NW_004797842.1:129665-132136 GCF_000002075.1 Aplysia californica
CCACACATACACAATCCGCTGATCTCACTCTGACACAGAGCAAACAAACATTCCAATGATAATAGTGTAATGATGTCAGTATAATTTATTATTGTCGTTTTCGTTTTTGTAAGGTTTCACGGCGCTTGCAACTGCGTAAGGTTATATAAGTGCCAAAGGGTGGATGTCAACAGAGAAGTCCAAACGGGGAATCAGGCTTACTCTGCTCACCTCTCTAGCCTCAACAGCACAAAGTCTGCTTCGATTATCAAGACACCCAGGGAATAGCAGTTCACAGGAGACTGACAAACATACAAAAGAAGTTGAGGACAAAATGACGTTAGTAAGGATGAAGAAAAAAAAAGCAGCAGTTCCCTCTTTGTTGTTCTGGCACAGTATGAGTATGACATTGATAAATCAGCCCATTTACAATTCTACTGTGCTTAAGAACATGTTAATATCCCCCCTTTCGGAATGGCCTAAAACGTCTTCAGTCGGTAGCACTGCCCTGGTTTGGGGGAGAGGGGGCGGGGGTATAATTATACCATAGTATAGAATGACGACAACGACAAGGAACAGCTGTTACCAAATAAAATTATGTCATTTCAATAAATCTTAAACAAAATCAGGCTCAAATTTTAGAATGTCTGAAAAAGAACATCGAGGTTTTAGGCCAAAAATGAAACCGCCCCTGGAGAGAGATTCATTGTTTATCTTGCCCCATGTTGGGGGGGGGGGGGGATATAGCAAACTGCTGCAATTTAGGGGGAGAAATGAAAATACGATTCAGTAAAGATCAATTAAAACCAGACTCAACATAAAGCTAAGGCGGAGACTTAGTAGCGAAGGATTCGTGGCTTCATGTTGACTGCGGTAGACGGCTCAAGAATGATGACACATTGAGAACATCAAAACAAATTTTTTGGAACTTAATCTTTATCGATTTTTTTCGGCTCAACACCTTTTATGTGTATTGAAAACATATCTGTGTGGGTTTTTTAAAACATAAAAGCATGGATGAAAGGCACACAAAAAATAATAACTGCAGTTTTCAAGGACACTGAAGCTTCGGAAGTCACAAAACGAGGTCGGCCATTTTCTGGAAAACATCTCGACTTCTGCCCAAGATAGATGGATGTGATTTTCAAAGCTCAAACGAAAGACGGACGAAAAAGCTTTAAGATGTTATCAATAACTTCATGTGCCCACAAATTGACGAATACCTGATTCAACTGTACTGTCGCACAAATGTGTCAGTACTGGCTTACGGACAAGTAGAGGTTATAATAATAATAATCATAATCATAATCATAATCATAATCATAATCATAATAATCATAATAATAGCACAGGACTGAAACCTGCACCTCCCCTCGACATCCTAAGGATACCAGAGGAAGGAAAAAGTAAAAGTAAAGTAATAATGATGATGATGATGATGATGATGATGATGATGATGATGATGATGATGATGATGATGATGATGATGATGATGATGATTTTTTTTTTGGTTCCTTAATGGGTCTGGTGGACTCCAAGAAGAAATCTTCGAGCAAGAGCGAGGCTCTTTTTCGGCTCCATTGTCATTATACTCAGAGGCCCTTCCACCCATCTAAATAACTCCATTCGAGTTGCCATCGTTCCTGGACATTCAAACACATGTTTGACATCCTCCTTTTCATGATTTCATCTTCGGTCACGCGGGTTGAGCTCTTCATTCTCAAAGTTCTGATACCATCTCACGCTCCAATGATGGCCCGACCGCAGTCTCGCTAGCTCAACCTGGTCCCAGCGACATGTGATTAGTTGTTTCTGCTTATTGGAGTACCCAGAATACACATGGTGATGACCAATTAATAAATAAAGGAATTTACGAAGTTTCATTTACCAAGGCACAAAACCCAAGCCGGGTATGGGAAATAATCCTAGTTCTAAGGCAAACCTGAATGTTGCTTGCAAACAACAGAAACATTGTCAATATCAAAGATAATGAAAGAATACAACCACAATAAGAACAGACATAATAAATTAAGAACATCATTCATTAATAAGTTCACCATCGTTTGGGTCTCTCACTACATTACACGGTTGAAGATCTTTGGCGTTCAGGAATTTCTCCAGTCTTTTGAAAGAAGTAGAAGCCTAAAAAAATAAAAAGAACCAATCATGAAGAAAAAACAGCGTATCGCTAATGCACCGACAGTAATATTAAAAATGGCAGACTAAAATGCAGTTAGCTAAGTGTGTTACACTGTCAGCTTATGTTGTTGAACAAAGGAAAAGGTCATTTTTCTTTCTGCTGAATGACGACTTAACCCGTCACTGCTTGGCCCAATACTACCTCGAGATCGAGCTCTCTAGTTAGACTACGAGTAGAAGCGAATAACTGTGTTACACAAATCTCAATGTTTATAACTACACTAATCGTATTTGACGTCTAAAACGCATTCACGGCTAATATTCTTGAATAATATATTTGTTTTCACCCCCCC
>NW_004797842.1:132701-133957 GCF_000002075.1 Aplysia californica
CCAAAAAAAAAAGAAAAAAGAAAAGAAAAGTAAATTTTTTAAAAACCAATAAATAAGATAACCCTCCCTTATATTGGCTGTGAAATGAGTCGTTCATGATTATATCTGTTATGTTACTTAGTTGATGTAACATGCAACATTTTTTTAATCACCTGCTTATCTGGAAAAGGCAAAATGCCAGCTAAGATATTGGTCTGGCTTTGCCTTTCACTGACTGTGTGTTCCTCCCATAACCTTTTATGTATCGTCTCAAAAACATGAAACATACGTGGAATACAAGTCTGGCGCACTTTTGAACTGGGCTGATATTTCTTTCAGTCCTCTCTTTTGATCACCATTTGATTTCTGGCAGTAAAACAACTTCAAGGCCACTGCTTTTAAGCATAATATATTGATACATTTTGCAACTTACGCGATCGATCAGGGACAAAAATGGTAGACACACACCACCAATGTTGCATTAAAAGCGCATTCAGTTTCTTTATATTCATTTTATCTATTCTGAAGAGCTATTTTAGAAACGTTGTGTGAATCATCAAAACTGCAACGAAGCCGCAGTGTGTGCTCCACTTTTCGCTTTTCGTCACTTTTGTACTCTTAAAGTACTCATGTGTGTTACGACGCGATGGAATCAGACGCTCATCAATTTAGGGGCATGTGGAATTATTGGTATCATCGTAAAGCCTGTCCATTTGCCGTGCTTTTGATGGAAAATCCATTTATCTTGTATACGAGTCAAGATATTGGCGATTGAAGTAACTGGGGGTCATCTGGATTTTTAAAGAAATTAGCGAGAAAATGACAGCACCGCCAAAGTTGCACTTTTTTCTTTACCTTGAGAATCCGTCGTAACTGAAAATGTACATTCAATTTTTATACCTTAAATGAACATTTTTCAGTAAAAGCAATACAGAAATGTGTTCTTTAATGGCTGTAAAAGGTATTGAGCCGCCCCCCCCCCCCCAAAAAAAAAAAAAACAACCCTAAAAAATTCTATACAATCTCACAACCCTGCAGAAAAATACCAGTTTCTTCACGTTCATTATTTTGACGAACGCCTGATTTCACCACGATGCCTCACATTATATGACACTGTCATGTATTAGATTATTGAAAAGATCTCCTGTCGTGAGGTGTACGGGGCCGGGTTAATCCTTGCGTCTGTGTGGGACGAAGCGGAGTCAGTCAGTCAGAAGTGTGGCAATAGAGAGAGAGAGAGAGAGAGAGAGAGAGAGAGAGAGAGAGAGAGAGAGAGA
>NW_004797842.1:134785-146774 GCF_000002075.1 Aplysia californica
ATACTTACACACACCAACACACGCACACACATACTCACACACACACACACATACTTACACACACACAAACACACGCACACACACACACACACACACACACACACATTAACTCTTTTGAGACTTCCACATCTCACCCATTCTTTAGGTCGCTCCGTAAAACTCACAATGTAGACTACGTGCATAGCTGACTATCCCACTTAGCATTTCAACATTAATGTTTAGACAGGCTTGTCGTTAGTGAGAGCAGACAGCAGTGTTTTACTGAGCAGTCCCCAACCTCCGTGATAAAGGATTGTACACAGTTAGGGAAGTCTTGCTGAAGAAAAAATTATGCAGGACGTGTAAATCTGATATTGTACAAAATATATTTGTGAACTTTTTAAAATCTTATTCAAGGATGTTGGGACGTGTGACAGACATAGCTGTTTTGTTTTCAAATGTAGGTATTTTTACGGCCCCAAAGTAAGATAATTTAGAAGGCCAGCTTCCAGCTCTGCGTACCAGAATCAACCCTGGCTCAGAGGGAACCTGAAACATACCAGCTGAAAGACAGAGATACTCGATAAAGATTTTCCCCACTCAGGAATCGAACTTGAGTCTCCTGAATACGACAGGGAAGAGCCTAGCTCACCGCTACACCACAGACGCCAGTTGTCAGCTGTTTGTATGGATGACTTCTTTTTTGACAGTTTTATTAATTAATTGCTTATCTAGCAGACTGTCTGAATAGGTGAAGCATTCTCTCGAAAACTGTCCTGTCCACTGTGTCTGAATTGACCAGGAATCGAGCGCTAAATAGTCGCCACAGCACTGCCACTGAGATTGGCAACGTTTTGCTAACGTGGAGCAGAAAAGCCTATAGATCTAGCGTGTCTTAGAGCGACAGCTATTTACAGATCGTGGCAATCACAACGAGGCTACGCGAGGGGCATACAGACTGGAAACAATTGAATCGATTTGTCGCCTTGCTCGTGAATGAGTTCCACGGCCTTTGGTCACCCAGGATCAGTGCCCAAATAAAAAACAACCATTGACCTGACGGTTCGGCCAGCTCTTTTTACAACGCTTTCTATTGAGGAGTTCAAATGAATGCCAGCCATAAAGTCAGACGCATGTAGGAGTAATGGCAGATTTAGAGAACGGCGGAGGAAACTAAAGTTGCTTGTGTAGCTTACAGGTGTCTGTTTCTGGAGATTGGATATCTTATACAAATCACCTGGCAAATGTGGGTTTTTTTCTTTACGTAGGACTTTCACACGTGTCTTACACACACACACACACACACACACACACACACACACACACACACACACACACACACACACACACACACGCAAAAAGACATCGTTTGCATAATAATCAGTTAGGCTATCTTGTCCCCTCCGCATATTGACAAAATCTTCTTTGTGGTATACGCTTTAAGGGAAGGCAGGTACAAGAACAGGTTTTTGAAAGATCCATTGAAATAGAGCGTGTTGGTGTTTGTTTTTTGTTTGTTTTTTTATCCTTGAGTGTTATGTGAGTGAAGTAGCAGGGAAACTTGATTCGACATAGGGAGCAACAATTGCTAAATAATAATAATAATAAATGACATTTATATAGCGCTGAACTCCGATTAAAGTACACAGGCTCTGAGCGCTTTACAATACAATACAACATACAACAGTAACATAAAAGATTGTATTCTGACTAAAAGGAAATCACCCCAAATATTCATCTTATAAATTTAAAAACAGAAGAGACTTTAGCTGACATTTGAATAAATCAAAAGATTTGATATCTCTTTAAATACTTGGCAAAGCATTCCAGATCATGGTATTCAAATGTCATTTCTCCCATTGTTTTAAGTTTCATAGATGGTAAAAGAACTTTCTTCTTGTCAGCGGATGACCTTAAAGTGCGAGTTGGAATGTAGAGTCTCAACAGATTTGATAAATATGATGCCGCATTATCATTCAAACATTTGTGACATAGGGTGGCCAATTTGTACACAATTCTTTTCTCAACAGGAAGCCAATGCAAAGTTCGTAAAAGAGGTTTAGCAGAGTCTCGTTTTCTTTTCCTTAAAACTGAACGTGCAAACAAACGATACTGAGTTTCTTTTTTTTTTTTTTTTTTTTTTTTTTTTACTGATGATGTAGTTTTTCCTTTTGGTTTTTGTAAAGCTGTCCTGAATTCTTAATGTTCACGAGATAATAATAATAATAATAGGTAGCATTAGTGAAACATTTTATACTATTACCCCAGCAGACCTGAGAGCATTCTGAAACAACCTCAACTTCCTTGGAAGCATACAGAGCAAGCAGCCATTTATAAGCGCTAAAACACTAACATACTGACAGGATGTTCCTAACTATTCTTTTACTTCTAATCTGCTTTTTCAGTCAAGTTGTTTTGAAGGGAGGAGACGACATATTGAGAACACCCAATAGAATAGTGGAGATGCTATAAGCCTCTGAGGGAGAACAGATACTACTTTTGGAATTACTGGGATGTGAAGGATCTGAAACCCACAAGGTGGATCTGTGAGTCATGCTCCCATCCTTTCAATTTTACAGATAATTTTTATTTTGATATGTCATATCACTTTTTATTATAAAGTATAGCTTGTTTTTTGTTCTATACATTCTCTACCTCAGAATCACAAATTCTATCAGCTCAGTATCTAGTTTTGAGAAATTTGACGTCAAAGATTTTGAGTTTCGCGTCATGGCAAGCTGTTTCGAATTCAATTCTGCGAATATCTTGATAACGACAGCGAATAATCTTACGATTTTGAAAGAGCAGATAGAACGTTTGGATTTTGATCTCATGGTCTTAGTAACTCAAAACAGTCCAAAATTTATGTCAGATAGAACTTTGTAATTCTGAGGTACCGATAGGTTGCTTTCTTACAATTCTTTTATGCTCGGAAATGACAACTCACGTGGCCAGATAAATGGTAGTCAAGTGAACAATCAAGATAAAAACAAGAAGTTGTCTAGTTTTTAGAAAGGCAAAAAAAAAATATAAATTAATTTTTTTAAAATAAAAAAATACAAAACTCCACAAGTTTCTTAGAGAGCGTCGCGTACAGCTGGCTACACCTTGGATGATTTGTTAGGAAAGTTTAAAACCTAGCAAAATCGACAAATAGAAAATAAAACAACAACTGAAATACTCTATTATCTATTTTTCAGGGGAAAAACATCAGCGTTAAAAAGCAAACACTTTCATAATTCACGATATGTTTATTATCTCTTTATATTTTTCGTTCTCTTTCTGGAGCATAAAGCTTAATACCGTAAACGCTTGTGGTTCAAAGGGAATCACTGCCGGCCATCCACCCTAACGTAACCCTGACTGAAGACAGTAAACACAAAGTACAAGAAGGATCTAGATTTGCATATTTCCATAAACAAACACACTCTGCCGCTACCGACATGTTTACTGACTCTATAATCCACAGACCCTTTCAATGACGTCACCGCTGGTTTAACCCTATCCGTACGTCGTGTTTTACTATCGTATCCATACGACGTGGGGAACTCTGTGCCACCACTTAACCCTATCCGTACGTCGTGTTTTACTATCGTATCCATACGACGTGGGGAACTCTGTGCCACCCCTTAACTCTACCCGTACGTTGTGTTTTACTATCGTATCCATACGACGTGGGGAACTCTGTGCCACCACTTTCCAAAGAGGAAATTTACTCGTTAATCCGATCCGTACGCTTTGCATAGCAGTCTGTCTAAACGATTTTTATTTTTAATATTGAAAGTTTCAAAGAAGTATTCGTACAAGAAGTATTCTAAAAAGTGAAGAATACAACCCTGGGGTACAAAATGACCACAGGGAGTACGTATAGGGTTTTTAGAAAACTCAAGAAAAAAGATAATAAAACAAAATAAAATAAAAAGTCATCTTTCAAAAGGAAAGTTAAAAATTTTTAACATGATTTTTCAATAATTTGCTTTGTTATTTTTGTTTTCTTTTTTTTGTGGTAGTTTTTTACACCTTATTGACATAGTTTAGATCATTTAAGACGCTGGTTTCCCACACTTTCTGTCAGGGCAGACCTGGGCTGAGAGTATTAAAGATCGTTCATAACAAGACAGTTCACTCCTCTCTTTATTGGCTCAAAGAGTGTCCTCAAAATCAGGTGGCGCCCTCACCTTATTTACGCCTTAGTTTACACAAACACACACACAAACACACACACACACACACACACACACACACACACACACACACACAAACACACACACACATGCACCCCCCTCCCTGACATATATATATATATATATATATATATATATATATATATATATATTATGTGAACTATTGCTAATAAGCGCCCGTAACCCATGGATGGCGCTCATATGACCGTATGCAGTTGCGAGCGCTGTAAGACCTTACTAAAAACAAAATGAGTAACCCATGAATGAAGAGAAAAACAATTGAAAAACAAACGTTCACTCGCCGTTGTCTCTATCCATGACGTAAGGACTCCACATTTCCCTACAGGGACACTGTAGCTACCTACTCGCTGACTCCTCCAACAGGCCGCTGATCCCGTCCTACACCACATGTTGTCTTGTTAAAAGGCGCTCAAAATCCGCAAGATCCGCGGATCAAGTGGACAATCACCGCATGTGGTCAGTCCGTCTGTCTGCCGTCCCTGGTCGACCCCTGGAAGACCTGACTCTCTCGACCGGCCCGGCGTGGGCTGGCCACGTGTGTTTGCTCACCTCTCCAGTGACTTATTATAGAACTGGGCCAAGAATCGATTCCGGAACCGATCCTCTCGGTTAGTACTACAAAAGATCGTACATAACACGAAAGTTCACTCAGCCAGAAAAGTGTCCGCGGAAGTCCGCGCAATGGTTCAGATGACGCTGCAATCTTTGTTTTGAAGCTCTCTTTCGTTTCTCCAGAAGAAGAATAGGAATAGCACAGTTTGTTAGTTTCACTTTTATTGTTTTTCACACAAGTATGGTAACTCTGTTCGCAAAGTCTGCACTCTTTCGAAGAGGGCGCCACCGAATTTTGAGGACACTTTTTTAATTGGCTCAAAGAGAGGAGTGAACTCTCTTGTTATGTACGATCATTGGTGCTGCAGAGGAAAAGTTCCGATTCATCTTTTACGCAAACCAACGGTTACCAATTACTATTATTTATCAAAATTTGCTTCTTTTTTTAACAACTTATTTTTGAAAAAGAAAATGTTGGTGCCTCACCGTGTTTCGAAATCGAGGGTATCCTGGATCCTGGGGCTGCTGGAAGCCGACTAGGTAACGTTACTTACTTGGTCACTTAGTTAAAGAATATGCTTTATTGCAGGTGGCACAATGTCATAGCTGCTCCTCTCTCCTCTCCAGGATCCATGAGAGGGTTTGCCTTTTGATCGTGCCAGTTATCAGCTGGTTGGGTATTCTTCTGGCTTTTCCACGCAGGTTGCTGTCTCTCCCCGACCCTCTAGAGACACCAGCTTCCCTCAGTCTGTCCATTGTGTGTGATGTGGTAACCGGAACTGGCTAGGTGTTGGATTCATCGGAAGTAATTGCTACTTTGCCGGAAGTAATCAGGTAATTGTCTAGTGGTCGGAACCACGGGAAGAAATCATGGACTCCCGGAAGAAATCACAATGTAACAGTGGAGTTCGGACTCGATTCCTAAGACTCATAGTTTACAGTAATCGGGAACCGCCTACCTCTCCAGTGACTCTCCAGACCTGACTCCGTGGATTGGTAGACGCCCACCCAGTGGTAGCCCACTCACTACTGTAATGTTGCCTCGGTATGCTATGTAGACAATCGATATGTCTCTGCGCTGTTGGTCGAGTCAAGTGCTGGGCTCACTTTGATCAAGTTTGTTCACTTTGCATTGAAATTACCAAGTTTCCCAGTGGACTGTAACCAAGACAAAGACTGGGAGTGGTCTCTCTCTTGCACACGAGACCTCCGGGATTTTTCGCCCTTGTCCGAGAAGCTTAGGTGTAGATCTTACCTACCAGAAGATCAGGGGTGTGGCAGAAAAACAGCAGTAAGAAGGAGCCAAGGAGTATCAGTAGAAAGGCTGCAGAGAGAGTCAGGAGCCCAGAGGAGGGGGCAAAGGAGGTGAGGGGTGGGGGCAGAAAATGGAGACGAAAACAGAAGGCAGAACATTGCTAGAGAGCAGGAAAGGAAGTAAAAGGAGACAATTTTAGAGAGAAAAATTTCCGTCGCTACCCGGATTCGAACCCGGGACCTTTGAACGAGAGGCCAACACCTTAACCTATTGGCCAGGTTCGTGGTTATCCTGCCTGCTACGCTGACTGTTTCCTCGTGGTCTTCAAGTACGTCCGCTTAAGTTTTGAGTTTGAGTAAAGGGGTAGATGAAGGTGAATGGGAAATTGTTTCATTCCTTTTAAAAATGTCTTTCACTTTCTGGTTCAAGTCTGCATACTAATATGTGTTTCCTGAAAGGAACACAGTACACTGAGTTCGAAATAAACTATCTTTCATGATTATTAAAATTTATTGATCTTGATCAAGAACAACAAAATCGGCAATATAAAAGCCACAAGAAATAATAAAATAAAAGATAATCTCTTTCTTTTTTTTTTATTCCCTTCCCTCCTCTCTCTTCTATCTCTCTCGTCCTCTTTCTCTCTCTCTCCCCTCTCTCTCTCTCTCTCTCTCTCTCCCCCACTTCTCCCCTCTCTCTTTCTTCCACTCTTTGTACCTGTGAGAAAATGTTCATTCCCATGCACCTCCCTGCCTGAACCCAGACTGTTCTCATAACTTTCCGTTCAGAGACTAGGGGGTAAAATAATAGATAAGCTACAGATTTAAATTCCGCATTTCACTCTTGGTAAACTAGATCTTTGGGGAGGCATGTCTAAAGAAATTATCAAGGATATACTACTGAACAGAGGCCTTGAAAAAGGAATCTAAAAACTTATCGTAGAGATTATCTACTCTAGAGACTTCATGATCTCATACTCGAGGAGCTCATGGAAAAATTGGGGTATGTTACAAAAGGGGAGATAAAGAGAAAAAAGCAATATAAATATCGCATAGACTCATAACTTCACTTCTGGTTGGCTGTCGGTTTATTACTTAACCCTATCTGTACGCCGTGGGATCATTTTGTACCCCCGGGGTTGTATTCTTCACACTTTAGAATACTTCTAGTACGAAGATCTCTTTGAAACTTTCAGTATTTCTAAAACAAATTAACGAGTGAGTTTCCTCTTTGGAAAGTGGTGGCACAGAGTTCCCACGTCGTATGGATACGATAGTAAAACACGACGTACGGATAGGGTTAAGTTAGTTCAATGAGAAATCAATCAAGAATAATCTATCTTAAGTCGAAAAGACATTAAGTTATAAGTTTGCAGCTTTTAAAATTGATTTCCTCAAGATGTTCATTTTGTGACCTCGCCCATTTCCCCCGGTGTATTTCTCAACACAATACTTTTATGAACACCCCCCCCCCCCCCGCCCCCCCCCTCCCCGTCCCGACCTGTCCACTTCACTAACGCAAACATAACCGTCTCCACGTCATCTTGAAACAAGTAGCGACTCCATGCAAAAGCCACCATTTACAACACGGCTTCTTTGCTCTGTTACAGTTAGTGTTACTCTCAAGACTCCAAGAACCGGTATCACTTTGTTAAAGCCCATCTAGACTGGGGATTTTCTACGTGGTTTAATAAATTGACCATGATTTATTATGTAGGCCCTTAAATGATGTTGTGGTTACACTGGCTATTGTTTTGAAGTGGTGGTGATGGTTGTGATGGTGCTGTTGGTGTGGTTGTGGTGGTGATGGTGGTGGTGTGGTTGTGTTGATGCTGTTGGCGTGGTGGTGGCGGTAGTGGATGTGTTGTGGTTGTGGTGGCAGTGTGGTAGTGATGGTGCTGTTGGTGTGGTAGTTAGTTGTGGTGGTGGTAGTGGCTGTGTTGTGGTAGTGGCTGTCTTGTAAATATGGCAGTGGTGTTGGTGTGATGCGGTGGTGTGTTTGTGGTGGAGTTAGTTTTAATGTTGTTGTTGTTGTTCATGTACAATATGCATTTATTACTATTTTTTGTGGGTAGGTGGGGGGAGGGGCAGGATCACAACATCGAAGTCGCGAAACAACTATATGTATCATATTTGTTTTAAAGACGAGAATATGATCTGACTGCATAACGTAAGCAATTAGAACAAATTTATAAAGCAATCTTCTGTGCTTTGTTCGAGTTGCCAAATATAGTTAAATCTAACAGTTGCATTAATTTTTTTTTTGGTATCTAAATAAAGGAAATTGCAACAACAAAAAAGGTCCCACACAGCTGCCGAATAAGTTAGAGACACCCGATTCCCCCAGTCGCCAATGTTCTCTCTTTCGAAAAAACAAACAGACCGTTTAATAACAATTGAGACAAAACATAAATCAAAATAACTGAAAACTGTACAAGTTTGTACCGGCACCTGTATTGGAGCGAGACGTGGCAATATAATATTACCCGCTAAACAAACAATTCTCCAGACAAAAATTGAATAACGCGGTTGATAATATCATTTACTTTAGCAATATTGTATCTGGTTTCAGCTAAATCTTTCTCATGGAGCGCTTTGCAAACCCAAAATATAATAGCCTGTTCTTGGTAGGAGGGGGGCAAGCCTGTCGTCCATAAACCCACAGCGTGATTCAATATTGTTTGGTCTCTTTTAAGCACAAGGAGGCTATTCAGAAAAATGCTGTTTTGAGAAAATCGAAGGTGAAGTTTTTGCCCCTTGTTCAGTTTCTTTAAAAGACAAGGAGAGTTTTGTCTATAACCAAACAAATATACACACCAATAAAACCAAACATCTCCTATAGGCAGGGTAATGACCAAGATTTCAGGAACCCCCCCAAAATTTGAGTTAGCCCGCTTGTCCTGAAAAGCGAACATATGTGAAGTGTGCTGACAAAATGAGTTACTTCTCGGATTCAAGCCTTAAGGAAATAGATGCATCACGCTTATAAGTTGAGATTTTACAATGTACGAGTATAAGTATGAAATAATAAAAGACAGGTTATAGTTAAAGAATATACCATCTATAGGAAATGTACAAATTTGACCGTAATATAGATTTTGGGCCAATATCTCCATTTGTTGATTGTGAAAAGTAACTCATTTTGTCAGCACATCTCACGTACGTGAGGCAGCGTGGTGGAATCAGGCTCTCGTCAATTTTTTGGCATTTAGAGTTATTGGTATAATCTTAAAGTTTGTTCACTTGTCTTTATTTTGATGAAAAAAATATCCATTTATCTTAAATACAAGTCGAGATATTTGAGAATAAAGGAGGTGGCAGTCACCTGTTTTCAGAGGTAAAATTAGTAAGAAAATGGCCGCCAAAGATTAGTTATTTCCTTAGCTTAAGAGTCCGTGGTAACTGAAAATTTACATCTTTTGTGCTTTTAATCAACATTTTTTCAGAAAAATCCACACAGAAATGAGTTCTTTAATGAGCATGAAAGGTGTTGAGCCCCAAAACAAAAATTTGGTAAAAATTCACAAACCTGCGGAAAAATACAAGTTTCTTCACTTTGATTATTTTGACGAGAGCCTGATTCTACCACGCTGCCTCACATATTATAAACTTGTTCTTGGTAGGAGGTAAGCGAGCTCGCCGTCCATAAACCCACAGCGTGGTTCAATATCATTATTTGTGTCTGTCACAGAGAACTGTTCTGTGGTTGACACATTGGAGTAGAGGGGTTCTAGGGTACTAGAAACACACTCATCCGATGTAAGCTTACGTTCTATGTTTATTTGGGGGTTTTTTTAAGTAAGTGTTTTACGGCGCTCGCAACTGCATGATGTCATATGAGAGCGCGGGACACATTGAACATTTTCAGTTGGTAGGAAATTTTTGAATTTGGCCGGGTGGCGGCCAAAGCCTACTCTTATCGATTTTAGACCTCCAAGGGATCTTTAACGTGCACAACTTGCACACGGAACCTCTGAGAATTTTAGCCCTTGTCCAAGAAGGCTAAGTGTAGATCTTTCCTATCTGAAGATCAGGCCTGTGGCTGAAAGACAGAAGTAAGAAGGAGCCAAGGAGTAGCAGTAGAAAGGCTGTAGAAAGAGTCAGGAGCCCCAAAGAGGGGGGCAAAGGAGGTGAGGGGGTGGGGGCAGAACGTGGAGACGAAAGCAGACGACAGAACATTGTTAGAGAGCAGGAAACGAGGTGAGAGGGGACAATTTTAGAGAAGACAATTTTACCGTCGCTACCTGGATTCAAACCCAGGACCTTTAAATGAGAGGCGAACACCTTAACCCCTAGGCCAGGAGAGCCCCCGTTCTATGTTTGAAATCGAAAATTACTATACTATTATTGTCAATAGTAGGCTGACTTTGCGAATTAAGGAGGGGAGAGTAGACATTATTATCATTATTACTAATATTATTAATATTGTTATTAATATTATTGTTATTAATATATTATTATTATTATTATTTATATTATTATTATTATAAATTATGATTATTATGATTATTTTTGTTATTATTATTATTACTATGTGTGTGTGCGCACGCGTGTGTGTGTGTGTTTGTTGTGTGTGTGTGTGTGTGTGTGTGTGTGTGTGTGTGTGTGTGTGTATATGTATGTGTGTTTGTTTGCATGTCGTCGTACATGTATGCTTTTTTCACACTGTCCATGTTATCAGACGTTTATTTGCTCCCCCCCCCCCCCCACAATATTCTGTCTCAGTTGACAATGAGCCTGTTTATCAATATCTCCGTCATGCATTCCTCTCGTATCTGCAACATGTAATCTTCCCACCACAAACACCGGCTGTGTACAAAGTGCACCCAACAACTAAGATCTTATTTCACTCTTTATAGGTGAGGCAGCGTGGTGAAATCAGGCGCTCGTCAAAATAACGAAATCGGAGAAACAGGCATTGTCCTGTCAGTTAGGCAATTTTTATAAAATCGAATTTTTAAAATTTTTACTCAACCCGTTTTGTGTCCTTACAAAAACATGTTTCCACGAGAATTTCACAGGAAAAACCCCATTGATTAAAGGCACACAATATGTAATTTTATACTTTTCGAGGACTGTCAAGCTACTGAAATTGTCAAACTTTGGCAGCTATTTTCTCGCTATTTTTACCACTGAAACCAGGCGACCCCTACTTCTTCAATCACAAATATCTTGACTTCTATTCAAGATAGATGGGTATTTTTTTCATAGAAAGCAACACAAATAAACACGCGTTAAAATGATACCAAGAACTCCAAATGGCCAACTATTGACGAGCGTCTGATTCAACTACACCGTAACACAATAGATTCACGGCACATCCAAAAGTCGAAGCAATGAAATTACAACGTTCTGAATGAATACATAAATCTTAATAACACACTTTCAGAATCGTATCTTGAAAATTTCTTACTTCCCTAAAGGTTACCCATCAGGCGATCCTACGGTGAATTTGCTAAAAATAACACGTTTCTGAAGAAGGTCAAACAACATATTTGGAATCGGGTCTGTTAATGTTAAATAATAAGATCTTTGCTCACACTGCGTGAGTCATGTGGGATAACATCGTGTTGAACAATGGTCTCAAATCTGGAGATATCGGAATTTATTACCTAAGGCACACTTACCATCACTAAAATTCTTCCCCTCACCCCCTCGAATTTTGAAATTTGTTTTATTGACTAGTGCCTATAGATCTATATCCCTTTTGAGAAAGAGCTGGAATCGTTGCAGACTTAAAAGGATCAAGCTGAGGATTTGCTTGAAAGTGACACCCACCACTAATAAAGTCCCGCTCTCACCCGTGTGTACACTTAACTTTACAAAACCAAGGAGCTTACTGTAACCTCCTTGCACAAAACAATAACTGAACGCTATCATGCACCGGGCTTTTTACGCTCAAGTGTAGCTAAGTCCTTGCTATGTGTCATTGTTGTGTGTATGTGTGTGTGTGTGTGTGTGTGTGTGTGTGCGTGTGCGGGTGTGTGTGGGCGTGTGTG